>NC_138663.1:55330805-55526634 GCF_964273445.1 Streptopelia decaocto
GCCTCCAAAGACAAAGAGTTTTTCGTCTTTTTGCCTTGAAGATGAATCTCCACAGTGCATTGCTGTTTTTCTCTACTAACTCAGAGCTTAGCCCATCTATTCAAATAATCAAGGGGAATATGAAAGTATCATTTAAATGTAACTTAAATCAAACAGGTCTTGGATGTGGTGTAAAACAGATTGTTGTGACAGAAGTTACAAAATCTCATATTTTACTTAGGCACCAAAATTTAGCCTTTGTCTTCTTATGAAACCAGCATTCAAGAAGGAAAATAACAATATAGAAGTAAGGATTACTCCTACTACTTTATTATGGTAATATGTGACAGTGTTGCATTCAGAATATTCTTTCCAGATGTAGTCATGAGCATGTTTATAAATGTTGGTTTAGGAGTAACTTTTCAAATATTTAAGCAGATGGAGCATCTGCTTCTCTCAACTCTATAAAGAGGGTGGGGTGTTAATAAAGATTTCATTATTGGCACAGCAAATGTGAGAAGGATTACTGCTGCTTGTAAAAGCAGTAAACACTGTGAGAGGTGCAGTCTGCATATGGATGGCAAAACCTTTCCAAAAGACTCTGTCTCTCTCATCACTAGACTGTATTAGCAAACTAGCAAAACAGGAGCTCTCTGTTGAGAGACAGGAGAAAGGCAGAGTAAAATGCTGGAAGAAAAGCCACATGACAATAATCATGGTGAGTAACTCTAGCTGTAGAATTTCATTAAAAAAAATTACAGTCACAATAAAATTGAAAATAGTAAAGGTTATGTTCTTTCTGGAGAGAAAAAAATAGTTGTTTCAAGTTTAGAGGGAATCACGTAGGCATTTGAAAGTATCTGCAAATGTACTATTAAGCCCTGAAGTTCAGCTACAAGGAACCATGAAAGAGGAGCAGTAATCTACATATAGGTCTAATGTAAGGTGTAATCGTATTAAAATTACATGAGATCTATGAACCTACCTGTGGGTGTGCATATGCACAGCTGCAAGTCCCAGGAGGGAAACTTCAAGGATGTCAGTCTTTATTGATATGGAATGTGACATGTAGTAATTTACTATTCCTCTTATATTGTTGGCTTGCTGTTCACTTTGCCATTGTCGTCCTCTCCTGTATTAAATGTAACAACTGTGATGAGAATATTGCCGACACTTCTCTTGTATCCTTGCAGTCCAAACAATTGAAATCTCTTATGTGGACTGCTATTTAATCACAGTGCTTTCTGCTCTCATGGACACGGGTTCAGCATAATTTAGTATTACTAATAATAAAAAGCTATCACACTCAATGGCTTAGACATACGAACTGGGTCAGCAGTGGTTTCTGGATTCCACCCCCATCCCTGTTGTGCTGTTCAGGAAAATAGAAGGAGACCACGGTTCTCTCAATACGTAAGACATGGCATTGTCATTTGGGTGTTCATTTGCATATTCGCCAAAATGTTGTTGTTAATATTACTATGATTTGCATAGCAATAACAATTAGTTTTGAGTGACTCCTGAGGACAAAGTCTTTTGTTTAATTCTGAAAGATGCATACAAAAAGGAGGGAAATTTTGGTCATGAGGGCAAAAGGATGGGAAACATTTGCCAGCCGGAGTTCTTATTTATAAGCACTCTGATTTCTGCATCTAAAACAATAAATAAACTAATCAAGGTTGTAACACCATTTGAGTTACCTGTAATCCTGGTGACATTCCCTACTGGGCAGTTCCTTAAAGTAAAGGACTCGGTCTCTCCAGGAGCCTCACATTGAAGTGTGTGTATATATACACCTATGTCTATATATATAGATACATTTATACACATGTACGTGAAGCCTGCCAACAATCAAACAGTGTCTTGCACGTTGATGATGGTATGCTGCCCGGGAGTGCCTATTCTGCCACAGAATTTAAACTCATTCAGCTGCTACTTTAACCCTTAGTATTCCCTAGCACTGCTTTTGTTCTTTCTCTGCTAGTCTGTGACCACTCTTTTCCTAGCCTAACTCAATCAAATTGAAAGACTAAAATGGAATTTGTATTTATGCATAGTTGCAACTTTCATAGAGCTCTGGGCTGTATTTCTCTCCATACCAAGTTTTATTTTGTGCTGAGCATAATTTTTTTGTGATTTTGGATTTCGTTTAATTAAGCAAGGAATTGTTGACTGGTGTCTCCTCTCCTTTTCAGAATAAACAACCACAGAAAAGGTAAGATTTTCCCAGGTAATGAGTTTTATTATTCTCAAATAGATTAACTAGGAGAAGGACTCAGTGAAACAAACTGTGCCAGTCAATATGGAACAGTAAGGCTTGAAGGCTTCCTGAAAGCCATGGCCAATATAAAAAATGTATATGAAACAAAAAAGAGGGTAAGTCAAAAAATATTTTAAGGATGAGGTAAGAAAATAAAAAAAAAGGGGTACATCAAATAGAAAGCTCTTGTGAGGACAGTAAAAACATAGAGAGAATGAGATCATGCTGATCTCCACTAAATCAAAGGTTTGATGATTTTTTTTTTGTTCTTTTTGTAGTAGTATGCTTTCAGGTGGATTTCATGTAGCAATCCATGCATTGCAGAGGAAAATGGGGGCGGGGGGGGGGGTGTTTGCGGTATGTGTCAGGGAATACGTACTATATTCTTAAACCACAATGGAAAGCCAGTAGGACTGGCAAGCCTTTAGGTAGAGCATAAGAAACAATAGTACTTTAAGGAGATGATGTTTCTAGTAGGTTAAAAAAGTCCTTCATTCATTATAAAAGAAAGTGACCTTTTACTGTCTGAAAATGGATATCTCCTATTACTGTGAATTTGTGGATGAGCAACATGGTGATAGGGAATCATCAGTCAGGCAGGTGGGCTTCATGACTAATAATGTTATTTTAAAATTTTAACCACAGATTGTCAGCATCAGTGATACCCCTGAAAGACTATCTGGCTTAGAAAGCATGAGGATCATCAGAAGCTCCAAATATTACGTAAGTTGCTTAGCATCTTGTTATAAAGAAGCTCTTCATTTTCATGTGGTGCATAAAAATAGAATATGAAGAGCTGTAAATTCTGTGAGAACCCCTGCAAGATGTAGCCATGTAGTGACCCTAATTATTGCTGAGGCAAGCCACACAATATAAAGCAAAGGTGAAGAAGATGGGAGGGAACAGCATACCTTATATAGCAACTCTGTCATCTAGACTACTTAGAAGACAATTAAGTTGGTAGGCCACCTCAGCTGCCTGAAGCCCCATGTCCTCAATAGTGTCACATGCAAGATGTACTTTCAAAATTGTTGAGTCTCCTTACTTCTAGTTGTCGCAGCAATGATGGTAACCAGAACATCACAACTATGAGAGTTCAATGATCATCTATTTTTTCTCAGCTAGTAATCTTACACCACTTCTATGCAAAAAGGTAGACTAATATAGTAGAAGGTACTCTAAAAAGATGAAAAAGAAGGGATAACTCACTGAAGTGAAGAACAAACTCACAGCAGAAGCATGTAGAAAATAATATAGGAAATTTAAAGTAAAAGTTACCACCACAAGTCCACATATCTGGCTTTGATATCTTGTTTCTGAGCAACATGTTCATTCGTAACAATCACTAATCTTGTTTAAATGTGGTTTGTCTCTTTGCTGGAGGTGATACAAAGATTTCTCAGCCTGTAATCAAGAGACAGACAAACTTCGAAACATACGCAATAAACCAGCAGGGTTCAGCTGAAATCCAATTTATTTCATACTCTCTGACAATTATTTCTATAATCAAGTGCCACAGGTTTGGTCAGTCTTACTTTCTTACTTCAACTTTGCAACTCAATTATGTAGCTATGTAGGGGAATGATAATTATAACACTTGAGAAGCACTTTGCATTTCCAAAGCTTTATTCAAAAGCTAATTACTAAAAAGTGATATAGTTCGACCCTTCTGGCTGTATATCCTGGCAGGACTACAATCAAGGGACAATTCTGGGAGGTTAGCAACCTTTACAATCTGTCCTGAACTGTGCCACAGATTTCCTGAAAGAGTCTTGAGAGATAACTTAGGTGCAAATTTTGCTGATCCTAGTCACGCTCCGTCTAAACAAGTAACTTAGAATTACTTCATTAGGATTTCATTAGTCCAGTTGTCTAACACTGTACTCTGTGAACAGCCATAATGAGGGATCCTCATGATGAACACAGTAACAGGGCAATAATAAACAGACAAACAGAAACAACAAAAAAATCCATTGGACATTAATATATTTTTTTACATCAAATTAGTAGTGAATAGAGTAAAAATATATTTTTCAAGATTTTTCAACCTTAAAGCATTTCCTTAAAACCTTTAAGCATTCACAGAGCTAGTTCCATAGCCATTAACTGTGGAAATTGTTCTGTATGGATGTTATCTTCTTATAGCACAAAAGCAGAAGACACATAATAATTAGGGTAAAGGTAGAAAAGAACTAATGTTAGGTGCATGGTCTAGCCTCTTGGTTAATGTTTTCAAGCTACACATGACACAGTAAGAGATTTATCTGTTATCTTTATCTGTAAGTCAAACCAAAAGGTAACGGTCCTTTGTTTACACTACTGTAAAGAAAACGTTACCTATACAGATTCCTAAAAACACATTGATGTTTAAATTATCAGCAAAACTCTCTTATTTTTCCATTGGTAAGTGCCTCAGAATATCTCTAATGTTGTCTGAGAAAAGTGTACAAAATTATGGGACCCCTTGTACTCATTTAAATATTGGGAAAGACCACTTTCTAAGGGAAACAACGTATTGTCAGCTCTTCCTGTGAAATAACAAAGCACTCTTGTAGATGGCATATAAAGGTAAAATTTCTAACAGCAGTGGCCAGTCTATCATGTCTGGTAATATTTTTAATAAACTAATACAGGGGTTTTTTTCAATTTTGAGAAGTTTGAAGGTACACTTGATTAGTCTGATTGGATTTTCAGTTGTCCTTCTGGAAACTGTGTGAAAAATGTGGGATATATCAGTATGACTGCTATACCTCTCTTTATCATTAGTTTTCTGCTGTTTGTTATGAAAAATAATAGGTTAACTCAGAACTGAGTGATTTTGTATCTCTGGACAAAGTCAGAAGGTGGCTTTAGGTAACACTCATTATCAAAATATAGAGGGATAATATAGCTTTGAGACCTTGCACATTGAACATCTGAATACACCTTTACACCCACAGAAAAGAGCGTGAATAAAAGATCAGAAAAGCTAGCTTCTGAAAAACTCAGGTCCAACAAACACCAGGAGGAGACTATCATTTCCAGAGAAAAGCAGACTGCTTTGCCATCCTGACTGTTGCAATATCTAGAATAAAGTAGACTGATCTGGAAAGTAATGTCTATAGGTGTGAAGTCTTTTAGTCATTTTACCCCTTTTCTTTCCAGTTCCTACATTCTTAGAGAAAAAGAAACAATTTGTTTTGTACTACTGCAAGGACCTAGCAAACAAATCTCCATTCTGAAGAGAGGCTTCTGACTGTCACTAAAGTAGATAGGGCTTGCTGAAAAAACACGATCAGCGAAGTTCACAGTGCTATGAATACCCAGGATTTGGATGGTATTAATAGCACTGTGGTTTTTCACCCTAAAGTAAGTAAAGGAAGAACCTGTGAAAAACTGAATTATATTTAATGAGACAACTCTAAAGTGGTCACAGAAGTCATGGAAGTAACTATTGGGATCCTACTTTATATAATACAAGCACAAAACCAATGTGGCAGGACAGTGAAGAATCATGCTCTCCTTCTAGAGATATGTGGAAGAAAGACCTTGAATCATGAAACATAAAATGCAAAGTACTCAAAGGACCAAATGGTCCAAGTAGCTGCCTGCACTACACCAGTGAAGCTAATGTTGGTACTCTTGGAGTTGATAAACCTGTAGTCCTTTTGCTGCCATTAGTACATTCATACTGTAACAATTTCCACTTTGCTGATGCTCCATTATTAGAACTGTAGAATCATAGAGTAGACCAGGTTGGAAGGGATCTCAAAAGATTAGCTGGTCCCACCTTTCATGAGAAAGAGAGCTTAGGTGAGATTATCTAGTACCCACACTGTCTAATCAAATCTCAAAACCTCCAGTGATAGGGACTCTACACTCTTCCAGTGACAGATTGTCACTGTAAATAAATTCTTCCTTATATCAACATGAAACCTTTACCCCATACAACTTGTACTCATTGCTTCTTGTCTTCTCCATGTGTCTACTTGTGAAGTGAGAGCCTCCATCCTCCTTGTAGCCACCCTTTAAGTACTGAAATACTTTGATGAGGTCACCTGGAACATTGTCTTCTCCAGGTAAAAAAGACCTATCTCTTCCAGTCTTTCCTCACAGGGCAGGTTCTCCAGCCCTTTGATCATCTTCTTGGCTCTCCTTCGGACTCTTTCCAGTCTGTCTGCATCTTTCTTGAATTGTAGGGACCAGAACTGGACACAATACTCCTGGTCAGCCTGACAAGAGCTGAGTAGATTGGGGTGATCACATCTTGGCTGATAATAGCTCTGCAGATGCAGCCCAGGATCCAATTTGCCTTTGCTGCTGCAGCAACACACTGCTAATTCAAATTCAGCTTGTTGTCCACTGGGAACCCCAGGTCCCTTTCAACAAGACTGATCCCCACACAGATCCTAGCCTAAACTGAGATATTTGGTTGTTTCATCTCAGGTGCAAGTCTTTGCACTTCTCTTTGTTAAACTTCTACTGTTTTCGCTAGCCCACTCTTCCAGCCAGTTCAGGTCTCTGTAAGGTGGTTCACCCTTCTGACTTGTTCAGCTGTCTTGGTTTAACTCAAGCTAGCAATATAACCATGGCAGCCGCTCAGTCTCTCCCCGCCCACCACCACCTCCCACCCCCATCATCCAGATAATTTATGAAGGTGTTGAACATTGATCGCCATGAGCTGTTAGCCAGTTTCCTATCCAGTTTCCTACCCGTCTTTCAGACCACTCATCCAGCTTGTATCTTGCCAGTTTTTTTCTAGGAGAAGTTTTACAATTCTAGGAGAAGTATAATAGTTTTATAAATCCCAGCTTTTTCTCATACTGAACATTAGGCAGTATATACTGCCAAGACTAATGGTTACATTCATAACTGAAGTGAACTTGAAAAACTAATTGCTATTTGAAGCCATCATTGAGATTTGCCCCTATAGTTTTCCAAAGTGGCGAATTTTTTGACTCCCTGGAGAAATGCAGTAAAGGCATATACATATCTTAGTTTACCATATGCTTTAATGTTCACTAGAATTAGTTTGGAACAAAAGCTGGGTAGAAAACACAATTTCTAGTGTGTCAGCAGAGTAATATCCCTGCTTGTAATGAACAAAATCTAATCTTTCCGATCAGTTTACACTCTGTTGCTTGGTATGACACATATGGTAAACGGATGTAGCCTTAAATAAATACCAGAAGTAATAATAAGGGGGAAAGATCCATAGAAGAAGAGACACATTATAGCATGGTTCTGCCATACTGCTAATTTGAGATGCTCATTCAGTACTAGGCAGAAACATAAATAAACCATGTGACTAGCCAGCCAGCGAAGGCAGATTTAAGCATAATGTCAACTTAATATTACAGAGGTTAAGTGTAGAACAAGTTCATATCCAGAGACAAAGTGAATACAAACTCATAGCAAAGTCTCTTAAGCAGTAATGTTATTCTTAACTAATGCTTAGAAAAAGTTGTGCTTGTATAGATCTCTCAGTTTCCTGGTTGGGTGAAGCATATCAGTTTGGAGTCTTCGTTTCTTCCATACTGCACTGCAGTTTACAAAAAATTAAACGCATACAATGGAGAGGCAGGTACCATTGTGTGATGCCATTGGCACAATTTAGATTCTAGTCACATAAGTGTGCTTATACAACTTGTTATTTTCTTATTCTTAGATGTTCAATAAACTACATGTTAGAACAATTTAGACATACAAGGTTATATTTGATGATATATTGCTCAAATTACAGTATTTTCCCTCTAGAAATGAGTTTATAAAGATTCTTTGATGACACAGCTCTGCATCAAACAATTGGACTGTGTTTTCTAAATTTAGACCTGAGAAAAAAAAAAAGTTGTTGGAGCCTTATTTTCAGATGATTAGTAAGCTTACAGTGTGTACTAAAATAGGTATGATTTGGAGTATTACCTTGGAATGGTTTTCCTTATGCAAGAAGTTAGACATATTAGAAGTATAACTAATAATGATCCAGAAAACTTGGAAGTAGTTCAAAGCAGTTAATTTAAACATCCACTGCCTGACAAATTAGCCATAAAAACTTTCAAAAGAAAAACCATTTGGAGAAATTCACATCTAGAAAATTCATTGCTCTGGTCTTCTGTAAGTAGTAGTCTGACATATAATCTAGGGTTTATATTTTATCTTAGAACTCCATTGCATGTCCTACATATATAGAAGTCCAATGAGATTTCTTAATGTGGATAAAAAGCACAATGATGTTCAAATTCATGGGAAATCTTGGACATAGGAGATGTTCTCTATAGTTAATGTAAATTCTTAATGCCATTCCCCCAATCCATTCTTGATATGATAGCTGTAAAATATAGCTTAACTTCTCACAAATATTATCTTGTGCTCAGACTAAACACTTACAACATAAAGGAAAATAACCTAGTAATTCAAATACAAGATTCCTTAGACCCGGATTAGGTTCTGCAACAAGAAATAACTGTTGGATGGTTTTAAAGAACATGAATACTTTTGACTAACCTCAAGTACATGTGGGTTACCATTGAACTACATATAAAATTCAATAAACATCCTCATTTAAACATGCTATTCAAATTTATTGACCTTGTTACAAATTTTAATACATTGCGAAATTGTGTGTTGGCAAACCATAATTGTATGTAGAAGCTGTCCTGAGGGAAACCTGGGAGTTTCTTCTAGATGAAGGAAGTTCACAATTTTTAGAACAAGAAATAGCTATATCTCTTTTCTCTCTCTCTTTTTTTTTTTTTTTTTTTTTAATTTGACCAAGCAGGACTGTTACTTAGCAGAGTTGTTTAGCAGTGAAACAGATAGTGTAATTTAAACTATTGTTCTGGTTTTGTGGTAATATATTGTTGAGCAAAAATGCAGCTGTTCGAACTATTTCAAGCTAACTCTAGACCTTGAGAAACAGTACTCCTTAAGTTTCTACTTGTCAATCAATACAGTTCATTTAGGTAGGAAAAATAAATTATTTTCTGGAATCAGTTCTAACTCAGAAAATGAGGTGTTGTATACCCTGTCAGTTGTAGATATTTAAATTTTGATTTTTCATTAAACCTCAGATTGACACAAGACCATACCAAACAGTCAGTTAAGAAAGTAAATAATGTGTTGTTATATAAACATGAAAAGACTTAAACAATGACTAAGACAGCTAAAGAAAGTTATTCAAAAGCTTTCATCAATAAAATTTACAGTATTTTTCGTAAACATTACTAATTACTATTTCATCAGTGTGAGACAAGAAACTCAGAGTTCTAGAAATTTATCTAATATTCTGCTTTGTGATTTTGTCACCCTTTTTGTGGAATATATGAAAGGTATTTTTAGAAATTCTCTTCAAAATTGGCAAGTGGTTTTCAGAAATTCTTTACACCCATGCTGTAAAGTTAGCATTGTGACTCCCTGATAACAAGTACTGGGAAAATAAAGAAAAAAAATGGAGTGGGGGGAAAGAGGGAAAGAGGGAAAGAGGGAAAGAGGGAAAGAGAGGAGAGGAGAAGAGAGGAGAGGAGAGGAGAGGAGAGGAGAGGAGAGGAGAGGAGAGGAGAGGAGAGGAGAGGAGAGGAGAGGAGAGGAGAGAATTAAAAATATTGCCAATAAGATAGGTGAACTGTTACAGGGAGAAATCTTATCTGATGGTATCATAACCACACAAAAGTATGATGAAATTTCAACACATAAAACAAAATCAGATAATTAATATATATATATTCCTGGCATATTGCCATATATGTGATAATATTTCAACTGCTTTTTCAGTCCAACAGATGGGGTTAGTGCAGTCACCTCTTATTTCACTAAGATAGTATTCTGAGGAACTAAGACTTCATGTCTATGATGAAGAATATTTTTCCATACACAGTTAACTGCTATCCTCTATTCAAAAGGTCAGTTTTCCTGTTTCTCTTCTTCTCTTGAAATGTGTCATTCAAAAGAAGAGTAATCACTGTTAACACATGATATGAGTGTGGTGACTATCTTTACTGCCAGAAATGGAAAGGCAATGGATTTTAAAAGCTATGTTGGACACATGTCTATGTGTCAAAAACAGAAAGATTTTTCTAGACATGGGATTACTTTAAGTGAGAACAATTAGCATTAGTCCATTGTATGAATTGTCATGTATAAACCATTTCTAAAAGGAAAGTGAAGAAATTTCTCTCTCCTGTTTCAACCACTTACTTTAGCATAGAGTGGATCTCCATCTTCAGGAAAATTCCTTTGCCTTGAATATTGAGTAGAAAGCCACTAGCTGTGCCTTTCTAGACAGGTAATTTTCAGATGGCTAGGATCAGATGGGATAAATCCTAGTCAACATTTAATCACTTCTGACAGTGAGACTTCTTCCATATTAAGTATTAAATACTGTGACTAGTATCCCAAACTAATTTATGTTGCTTCCAGGCTTTATGCTCAATTAAATGAATGACATTATATTTATTGCAAACCAACTAGAAGCCATTATGTTTTGCATCCGGGGACAAATTCTGAAAATCCCATAATTCTCCTCTTCCTGCTCAGGATCCATCTGTTTCTGGATAGCCAGCATCTTTCTAGAACTCTTAAACCACCATCTGAGATAAGGTTACCATATGTCTAGATTTTCCATGGCGGTTTGTCTTTTCCAGCTGGAAGTTCTACTGTTCAGGATTTTGAACATTTCTATTATTTGTCCAGGAATTCTGGGCATATAGCTGCACAGTAACAGCTAACTACTTCCTTCTGAAAAACCCTAGTTTGAAATATGACAGCCCTAATTAGGGGAAAACCATCTGTCGTTTCTGTAGTGCTTAGATTTGAACATAGCTAGATATATTTATCTGGACAGTTGCAACTTTGCAATTGCTACACTAATCAATAGGTTTTGGCTGCAATTTTTGCAGCAGCAGCAGTTACATTTACATTTTCTTTCCCAGATGCAGCTGCACCAACAAAAGCATGAAAAGAGGAGAAAAGTGATGAAGCAGAGCATCCAGAACTGCTGATTCACAAGTGACTTTCTTTGGGATCTCTTAATTTCATATTTTAGTGCATGCGGCTCAGGGAAAAAGGGCTGATCAATGGCTACAGATTTCAAGAGGGCAACGGGAATAGTAAACTGCACTGCTATTCAACATTCCTCTGACTTATGGAGGCAGATTACTGCTGTAAGAATTCATTGTCTGCTCACTATAATGTGACCACTGCCATACTGAGCCTACCAACGATAGCTTGACACTGGCACTTGCTGTCCAGTTTGGCAAAGGCAGATCAGCTGTTGATGTCGTTGTAGGGGAAATGAAAAAACCTATTAAAAATGTTCTGTTGCTGTAAATGGTAAAACTCTCAAACTCAAAATTCTAGTGGTGTTTTGACACATGGGAATGGAGTTATCTAATTGCATTGGCACAACTTCAGAGACCCACATTTTTATAATTTTTCAGTATAAGGCTTGAATTTATAAAGAGAAACTGTCTTGCTGGAAGAAAACCCTTGCTAACATACACTGGGAGAGCAAATGGCAATGCAAAAGTGCTCTTTAGGAGCACTAATTTGTTTTCTTATTTGCAGAAAGACTAATTTGCCACCATAGACAAAAACATGAACATTGATAATGAAACAAGTGCTACTCTTATTAAGAAAAGTTTGTTAACTTGCCTTGCTCATGGTTTATGAAGTCTGTTAGTGGATTACAGAACAAGTGCCTAAATATTTGTAAGATGACAGCAGAATATCTGCTTCTCCTGTAATCTTTTTATTTATACCTGCTATATCTGAGAACTTGTCAAGTTATGAGACCTTCTCTTTAATGATTTCTTGGTTGTAGCCCACCTGGTCATCCATTCCACCAAAACGATGGAGCTGGATGATGTGGGAGATCCTAGAGACTAAAAGAATCTTTCCCTAATCCTTATCATCAGTCCAGGCAGAGCCATCCCAGGCAACAGCCACTAATTCCTTGGACCCTCAGGGAAGAGAGTGAGCTGTTGTGACTTTTTATTTGATGTTTTGCAGTCTTGTTACATTTATGACCATTTTATCCTTCTCTTCTGTTCCAGCTCATTTTTGGTTTTTTATTCATTATCTCAATTCATCATCTGCCATAACCAACTGGATATTGCTTATTTTTCTGTTGATCCCAGGAATGGGCTGATGTCTGTCTTTAGGCAGAAAATCAACAAGGACACAGCTGTAAACAGGAGCATAAAGGAAGTGTTAAAGGAAGACACACATACGTAACTGTCCATCCACAACCAAACACACTCCCAATGTACAGCTTTTTTCAGTTAAGAGAACTTGCTGTGCTGAATGTGCATAAAAACGTTTATTAACTCTTTTGCAAATCAATGTCCATTCCTCTCATGAGCCAGTGTGAACATTTGGAACCCCTCAACCTTAATTTTGTCAAGTAATTACACAGATTTAATACTGTATTTCTGTTTGTTCTGAATATGGGTACTGCTAATTTCATTTGATTTGATGGGCACTATTTCTTGTGAAAGGATGATACAGAGATCCCTATCTAGACTCTCTATTCCACTTATGGTTATGTAGATTCCTATTATATCTTCCCTAGATGTCAGCATTCTCACATGTGATTCCATGCACTTTGAACTGAAGACTAATTAAAAATTATTCATGATTTATCACCGCAGGAAAAATGCATGTGACACAGGGGAGACCCAGGCACAATGTATCTCATGTCTGTGCTACTTGGCCTGAGGGTCAGAGAACAGTATTGCTTTTCTTAGTCATTTCTTTGATTCATTAGCCAGTCTTTAGGTGGCTATTGGGGGATCCTGGAGAAAGGAGTATTTTGGCACCGTTCAGTGTCTGGTTGTTAGGATCAAGAAGTTCAGCCTTGTAATTTTCAGAATGAGGCAAGAAGGAGTTACAAACATTCAAGTAAAGAGTTTTCAGTCAATCACACTCCCTGCAGTCTGTAAATTTGGATTAGTCATCCTAGAGGCAGATGCAGTAAGGAAGGACAGAGAAAGAAATAGAAGGCAAGAAGTTGAGTTGATTGAATATGCTTTCCATCTGGGACACATCACTTCTATCAGCTACTGGTGCATCTTCTTGTCCACTTGTATAGGAAAGCAGCACTCTACCGTTGTACCCCTTTTCTTGCCTTTTCTTCCTCTAATCTCTGAGAAATTGTGAGGGGTTCTCTCATCTCTCTTGCCCTGTGCTACTTTTGCTCCTTCTCTCATGGTACAGCTTCCTTCATACCCAGGGGTTTTCTGAAGTTTTCCAAATGTTCCTGACTTGCCTCTGTCTGAGAAGTCCTATGCCTGTTAAATAAGAAAAGAAACAAGCAGTGTTACTACTAGTTCTGTTTCTATGGAGGAAAATGATTAGAGCATTTTTACAAGGCTGGAATGATATTTTCAGGGCATCTCTCTCATCTTGAGAGATCTGAGCAATGGAGTGTCCCTTTCTTCCCTGTCTGCTACGTGATCTGGGCAACAGGGGACTTCCTTAACACAGAGACATTATAGTAACTGGGGAGATGGGTGATCACTGTAAAGGATACACTGAATTGCTGCTGTGATTTACTTCATTTAACATCCAAAAAGCAGCATGAGCCTGGAAAACCTAGGGCATATATTCCTATTAAGAATGCCTCTGACTTTACATAGTGGGGGTTGTGGTGAAACAGAAGCTGCAGGCAAAGCATTTTCTATATCTATGCAATGCCCTTATCACTAGTGTAAACAAATGGGTCCAAAGTAATTTATAGCCTGATGAAGATAATAAATAATGTGGGCTAGATCCTCAGCTGTTAGAAAAGTTAATGGAGTTAGTCTAATTGCACTTTCTGAGCTATATGCTGCTGAGTAGTATATGTTTGGAAGCCAGAATCCATGTTACTAAAGTATTAGTAGATGTACAAAGAGAGAGACAATGCAATTATGTGTTAAAAAACAAGAGATAGACCATATAGAAAACTAAGAAATCAACAGCAGGTTTCTTGCATAAATGGGCACATCATATTGTCTAGAGGTCTAGACACGGTAATATTCAGTTATCATTTCTCTTGGTCAGAATATATCAGATCACCTCTCCTACCATCCCCTAAAATCCAGCAAAATATGAACCTGCACATCTATTTCTGTCCCATATAACACAAAACTGAAGGTAATTTGCTTCTCTCTTTTGTTTTGTTTTACATGTCAAAGCACTTAATCTTTCTAGAGGTTACAGATCATATGTTTCCATGTCTTTACCACATATTTTGTAGATAGTTAATCAATAAAAATATCTGACAATCATCAATTGCTAGTTTCTCAAAGGTTCCTTTACCTTTAAATCACTGTAGCAATGCTCTCATAAAATATGGCTTGTTTACTATTACTCTTCTATATGTGTTGTAGCTGTCACACCATTACAATTACCTTCTATCTTTGCCATCTGGAAACAGGGAGAAGAACTTATCTGCTTTGTACTGTATAATTAACAGTGATATTCAGTATCGTAAGTGAAGGAGGATTTTTACATCATAACTTGATTTCTGTCTAATTTCATAAGATAAATGTATTACATTTAGCAACAAATATTACAAAAACTTATATATGCTACTATTATGATGTTGCTTTAAATTTCAGAAGTGAGTTATTCCATCTGAACAATCACATCATATTCCTAAAGCCTTAATAAAGCTATACCAAGTAATAAAATATTTTTATCACCCAGTACGGGGTCACTGTAAACAGAAGAAACAAAAAGTTGTTTGCCAAAGCAGTTCCATGATGTCCTTTTTAACGTAATAATAAAAAAGCTAATTAGCAATAATGGTTAAATCTTACTAGATTTGAGGCCTTATTTGTCTCTGATTAGCCAGTGAAATTTCAGATATTTATCTGAATTTAATCAATCTATTCAAATATAATCAGTAATGGTAACAAACCCTTCCAGTCTGCAGTTTAGTCAGCTTTGGCAGATTCTTAAACAGACTCAGAATCTCCCTGAGAACACTGGGGTTCCTCCAAGGATGAAAGGTCTGACCACATGCATTTTACTGAAGGAAGTGTTTCCTCATGAATTATGCAGGTATCTCTCTCAACCAGAAAACCTTGAAAACAAGTTATTTTGCAGTGTTTTGTTCCTTGTCGTCCTCATCTCAGAACTGGAAGAGAAGCAGAATGCAGACATGAGAATGAATAATGGGAGGCAGCAGATGCAGCCAAAGCTTGCATACATCCAAGAAGAACCAAGATGTTTCAACTTCATTTGAAAGTGTGAAGAATTCCTTGTCTCATGTCCATAGAAAAATGGGTTTCAAAAGCCCATGTGAAAAAATGTCACTGAAAGGGTATTTTGTATTTGCCATTATAACAATAGGGGAGGGGAATCTACATATAAAACCATGATAAACTACTGACCGGGAAATTGCAAAAATATTCTTGCCATCCCTCAATCATAATTTATTGCCATAAAAGGAAACAAGTTCCATATTTCTGCATGATAAGAACAGTGACAAATATAAATACCTATGTTTGTGTAGAAATTCAAAATTAATACAATTTTGATGCCTGTGGGGGAAAGAGAATTTATAATGCAGTGTAAACAATGTCAAAGAAATAGAAAGAGTCATGGATCAAATTTCTGATGAAAAATTTGCCCCTGGGAAATTCAGATATTTTTTCATGGTGGTTGTACATCTTTATACAATGTAAAGACTCACTCTTCATTGGGCATTTGATCTGTGGCAGCAAAACAAATATCTTCCTATCCCTGGTCATTATCTGGTGTGGAGATTAAAAAAGAACAGTGAAGCGAGCATCTGCAAGAAGACTCTCTCATTTAAAACATTAACTCTAATATAAAATTACTTTATCTTGTCTTGCAACTATTTGGAAACTCATTAAATTTACAACAGTCACTTCATATGGAAATTACTTCTCTCCCCTGAAGAGATTGTTAACTGTAGTCACGTATTTCATGGTCCATGATTATATGAACTTGCCCTGTTTCAGCAAAGAGCTTGAAATCTGTAAAACATTAATGCAATGACAAGGCCTAAATATGGAGCTGAGAGTATCGTTCTTGACTGTTCTTCATGTCTGCCTACAGAGAGGCTGACAATGCATGTATTGCTTTGCTAATTGAGCATTAGATTAAGTGGACTGGTGTGTTTGTTGCCTGGATTTTAGCAAATAAGTGGAAGAAGTAATTGCCATCATAAGCACAGCTACAAATCTGCTTTACATTTTAATTTAATGTGTTTGTATGGGATCTTAATCCTTAGAACAGTTACACCCTACTATAGCTAGCTATAAATGTAAGGCATAAAGTATCCTTCTAATAGCGTGTCATCAGCATTTGCATTTTCAGCGTGGAAAAAAATGGTTTGGAAAGGCTGAAGTATTTGGAAATATTATGGCTGACATTTTGCAAGCTGATCAAATACAGTATTTTCTAGAAAGAAAACTGTAATTTGTTAGACAAGGAGACCAGCAAAATTTAAAAAAAAATTCTGCAATGAAAGGTAGTCATATATTTAGTAAATAAAACTATCCACTTGTAAGCAGCTTTAGGAACCATTATAATCCAATGTTTCTGTTTAGTTTATGTCTATCAAAACTATTAGAATAAACACAAGCAAATCCTTGAACTTGAATGTGTTTCTTCAGAGAATTATTGCCTTATATCACATAATGCTTTCACTGTTGGAACAAGATCCTTAGCCTAGTAGTTTAAAAATGTACTTATTTTTTGAGATAAGCTGTTAGTCCATCTGTCAGGACCTGGAGGACACTGTCAGGACTGCATGTCCAATCAGTCTGGCTGGGCAACCCCACCTGTGGGTCACATAGCTCAGGGCAAGTTCTGGCTGGGACCCCAGCCCAGGCCCCACTGAGCCCCATGGGGTTCACTGGATAGACCCCAGCCATGCCTCCAGAGGCAACCCCACTCCTGCTGCTCCCTGAAATCATATTGCACAGCTTCCCACCATAACTGCTGTTGGATGCAAAAATTACTTAGGTCTTCTTGCACACCAAAAAGCAAAGCTCTTTCAAAGTACCATCTGGCAAGAATTCATGCTGTTCCATAGGCTAAATCTCACCTTTTAACACCAAGTTACTATATTAATTTCCATGGAAGTTAGCTTATCATATGATGGCCCTCAGTTGTATTAACAACTACTCTAAGCAGAAGAGATGAAACCGGGAACAATAATGGTTTGCAACATGGAATTTGTAGATATAGACCTAGCAAAAGAATGAGAAGTGCAAACTCATTTTACATAATCAATGAAAAGTTTCAACAGTAAAATGTAACAAGAATTGTGCATAGAGGAGATGTGTGAATCACAGCCAAGGAAACACTCAGGTTGCTAAAACCGAGTAGACAAATCCTTAGTCTCCATTGGATTCCTCAGCACCTTCCCAATACAGACTTTCCCTCTTTCAGATTCAACAACCCAGTACCTGGTACCATATGGTACCCAGAATTCTGTTTCCTGAGGAGCTCCCATGGCTTCTGCTAATGTGGAACTGTAACAGGGATGCAACAGTCCCCAAGAAAAATGCCCGTCTGGACTCAAACAAATAAATAATACAAAAATCCCTTACATAGGTAGAACTCAACTACAAAACTACAGACTACGACTCAAAAGTATAAGGACACTCCTATTTAATCTTCATGCAGACCTTGCTGAAGTGCTCTGAAAATTGAAATCCATAAGATGTCAAAGATAACCTCTAATGTTAACAGTTTAAAACACTTTTGTCGTGAATACCTTCTGTAGGGAAATGCTGTCATTATTTTGCTTTTTCTTTGTAGGTGGCTGCCTAACCTTGATATGACGGTTGCAGTTGCCATTCTGGTTTTGGTCCCGTTTTCTAGTTCCCACATTACTGTATTGAGATTGTGTTCACAAATGTGACCTTAACTATCTTAAGTAGCTTTTAGTTGCTGAGGGGAAAGGATGAGTTCTATTGTTGTTGCTGCTTTTAAGATCTACTTAAATGTAATTATGAAAGTAGCACAATTTGCAGACTGTGAATCCCATGCTTCATGCAAGAACAGCAGGTTAGTAACACTATATAGGTAATTTAGGTTTTTGATAGTATTTCATTCCTTCTACTTAAAATGAAGAGTGCCAACAGAACCATCAAGATACATGTTAGTGGCAATAAATCATTGTATGCAGTCACTGTGCCCCATATAATATGTTGGTAAAGCAGTTTATACATAGCTTAAAAAAACTTGGTATCAAGAACCTCCTCAGACAAGATCACAAGTCTTTGAATTAGATATGCTGCTGATGCAAATCAGTATAATGGAGAGAAAATGGTTATTTCTCTTCCAAGTAGAATGCATGAAATCATAATGTTGCATCACTGATTGACTTCTAAAATTTATGATTTGTATCTTCTAAGCTTGTGTGGTTGAGTATCTAAGTTAGACTGGCTATGACTAATGAGTGGATGCATGTAGTCAGACAAAACTTATTTTGGTTTATAAATGGCCTCCCAATAAAATCTTCCCCTCTCTTTCATATATGAAACACCCATCCTCAACAATGCTTTTAATTATGATGCACAATTGCACTGTTCAAATACTTGAGTGATACTGCACTAGTATCTGTATCAGCTCAAGATCTAAGACAATACACTTTCTTTTAGTTGTCTTTAAACTTAGCTAAGATTCTATTTCTTTCCTCATGAGATGCTCCATACAGTGGAAGGAACACATAGCGTCAATGGATTGAAATATATATATTTCAACAGTACATTGCTTCTGCCTAGCGAAGTCTTGCAGAGCTTACTTGATGCTGACAGGTTGCATCTGCAATGTAGCTCTCTGGTAATGAATTAGGAAAAGATAGAAACATTGATCATTCAACGTAGATAATAACTACATGTATCTAAATACACAGCTGATTTAAGAGGCTATTATAGATGGACACAAAATGATGAAAAATATTAAGACTGACAGATGCAAATAAAACCAAACAGGAATGGTGGGGAAAAGTATGTGTCTGTATAGACAGGTCTGTGCATGAATATGCTTTCATACATATACACAAATACTGCTTTGAGTGGGAAAATTCAGAATATAGTAAAGGCCTACTCATTTATGTATCCTGCAACTTTATACTTATGTAAGCTGTCTGTATTCATATCCAGAGGAATCAGTGGTCAGATAAAGATTAAGATATGAGCTTACCTTGGTAGTTCTCAACCCCTAAATATCTTGTACAGAGAAATCTCTTTTGCTGGATGGATACTTAAAGCAGATTGAACCATTGCTCAACATGCAATCAAAACAGACACTTGTAGATTTAATTATGAATGACAATCCAAGCCAGAACTTCAGTGCTGGCTCACTTCACTCTTCATCTGTGTACCCTCAGGGATTACAATTCTAATGCCTCTGTCACTGAGGAAATGACATGATTAAACTAGCTTTCATAGGGAAATCAAGTACTCCTCAAATTTTTAAGTTTATTTTTACATCCCAGAGCCATCTTTCAGACTTTGTATTGAAATGACACATCTACAACATTATTTAATATCATTTTCTTTTCTCATTTTTTTAGAAAATGTGTTTCTATTTTTTGATTCTTACCTGTCCATACTACACCCAAGATAGGCATGTAGGCATTTTTACTTTACTGTTTACTTTAATGCCCCTGATAGGGCTGAGGTTATACTTATATTATCGTTCTGTCCATATGCAGATAACAGCTATTTCTGTTTCAGAAATGTCATATCCACCTGTGTACCTTACCACCCATTTTACAATTATTCTTTCAATCATACTATCTTGTATGTGTTCCCACACATGTACATATATGTGTGTTTAGGTATATACAGGTATATAATAAAACTTAATTTCTTACCTGGTCAGATTTTCTTCTACAGTTCCAATTTATCCTGTCTAATGAGACAACTTCTAGTAGCAGTCATGTTGACAGAAAAAGTAATAGCTTTACAAAAGCAGTAACCTGTTGCTGTACATTGCTATATTGAAAAATGGATGCTCTGGTTTGGAGCACATCTTTTTATTGAGCGACTGCACTCCATGATGGAAGATACGTGTGAAAGAAGAACATTCCTAATAGCCAAATGTTCTGATAAAGGGGACCAATTAATCTTTGTCTATTAGAAATAGGGATAAGAATTAACTCCTATAAACTAGTGTGAAGACAAAGTTCAAACAAAACTCAACAATATTAAAGTTTTTTTGTAACTCTCCTTTCATGCTCTGTGCAAATTACTTTGTGCTCATGTCAACCTATGACTTCACACAATTTCTGAGATCTAGTATGTCAGTAACGCTGAGAAAAACTGAAAACTATAAATTATCCCAGCTGTGACTATTACCTAAGCCCAACTGACTAGTTGCATTTAGATTAGTACATCTTTACTTGTTGTTCTCTTTATGGAATTTACCTTTGCACAACCAGCTTTGTGGGAATCTCCGCTGCATCTGTGCTTGACTTGGCCACTGGTCCACAAAAGACTTGGGAAAACCAAGAGCTTATAGCCTGATCTGTAGTAGGTTCTAAGTGCAGCCTTTTGGCTGACCACACATGTTGTTAAGAAGCTATTTGTTTGTTGACATCATGGTCTTTGTCTTTATACCAGCTTGATGCAGAGTGCTTTTCTCTTGCCTTCTTAATGCCACAAACAAAACCCTTTCGCTTGCTGTGAGAGTACTCATAGTGTTTCACAAATCATGGGTGGTGATTAAACACTGCATATCGCTGAGCTCCAAGTGGTCAGTTAATGGGAAATGTAAAATCTCTTGCAATGCTGAGTTTGTTGCCTTTCACTTTTACCACTATCTATCTTCAAAGAAAACTATAAAAAACACAAGAAATTCACTTTTTTGCAACATGTAAGATAGGCTTTTCAGGGCTTCTTTAGATAACAATATTACTGAGGTATTAAAAAGGTAGATGGTCTGTGTAACATCTGTTAAGATTAGATGCAGTACAATCCACAGGTGAAATTAATTTCACTTGCATGAGGTCAGTAATCAAGCTGTATGCAAGAGCAGCCTGGAGGTCTTCAGGTGCTTATTTTAGCCTTCCAAACTGTTGCCTAAGCTCCAGGATACAGAGTTCCCCCAGAGCCATAATCTCCTACCTGCAGACTAGAGAGAGTAGCAGTGCACTACCCAGAGCCCTGGGACAAATAGACTTGCTTGCACCTGTCTCCCTTGGCATCCCTGGTACAGTTCTTCCACCTGTGCCTCTCATGGGGATGCACAAACACATGCACACAGAAATGTGACTTGACCCTGGAAGGTTTATCATTCCCCTTGCAGACATTTTCAGCTAAGAGAATTATTCTTCATTGTGGGGAAATTTAGGCCTTTTTTGTAAACTAACAAATTATTAATAATGCAACGATGTTGAGAGGGTAGAAATTTTATCTTGTCTGAAAAATCTTATTGGCACTATAGATTCAGAAACAGTACTAGGGACTCCTTTTTAAAGGATAGGTAGCATGAACAGGGATATTAGAACTAATCAATGCCCACCAACCTTTCCAATTATAAAAAATATTTTTCTTTCAATATTTAGTTGAAAATAATTAAGTCATATTTTAGAAGCAGTACCAGTTACCAAAAGAACAAACTGACCACCTTTTTTTCCTTGCAGACATTAGAGAGTATAGGTTTTGATACAATACTACAGTTGCATCTAAATTTTGCTTACAAATCACAACAAAATTCACAGGAGCCTAAAAAGAAAATCTCTATCATGTGATAAGCCCTAGTCAATTGTATGTCATCCACTCTGGGTCTCAATTTAGTTTAAAAAGGCTTAACAACTGTCAATTTGAAGAAACAAGTTTGGAATAACAATGACTATCTCATCCTGTCTATTGATTTTTGCTGTTTTATTATGTTTTATCCAGTGTGCTAAATTCAGAGCCTCCCCTTTAGCTTTCACTTACAGAAAAAATTTAACACAAGGGGATGGATTTGGAATAGATTTTTCCTGGTTAACTAATACCAGAAAAAATGTTCAAGAGCAGTTGGTTCTCATTATTGGAAGCATTGTCAACTATAAAGTTATAAAATAAATATTACAAATAGCCAGTGTTGGCCTTAGAAAGAAACACAAAACTGGAAGAAGGAACTGAGGTTGGGGCCAACCTGAGTTTCTGACCTGTTTCTTAGAATCTTTGAACTCCCAATCTAGAAAAATCCATGACTTTCACTCAAATATCATGGTGGATTAGTTTCTCATTTTTCTGCTGTGTGTTTGTATTACTTGTTTTATTCAGTTTTCCTTTGTGCCATCAGAGATCTTGGGTTTTTTTCCTGAGTTCAAAGTACAACATCACCCACCCATTGACGTCTTGTCATTTCCCTGAGACCTTATATAATGGGGGAGCGCAATAGAAATTTGATTATTTCTTTTACCACAAAGATTGAAATGTTCGGCATAGTTTGGTTTCACAGTAGAGGAGAAGGCACGAAGGTATGTCTGTTGGACTGGCAGCTTTGAGAACAAACTAACAAAGTTACAGTGACAGAAGAAAAAGTTCTTGGGAATGAGGAGTCAAACAGTAGGAAAGGCAAAACCAAGTAATCAATAATAAAGATTTCCACAGATTCCCAAATCAGGACTGAAGGTGAAAAAAAAAAAAAGGGGGGGGGGATAATATAAAAATTCACATCTGCCAAAAGGAGTTAGCCTTCTTATATAGCATCCATGTGAAATTGACAGTATAATACTAGTTGAATGCAGCAGTTATATGTTTGCCATGTAGGATTTATGTCATATTGTGTCCTATCTATCAGCTTGGACTTGAGAGCAGCTGCTCTGACATAAATCACTACAAATTGTTTGCATAAAAAATAGGTGGCAGTTTTTCTTTTTCATTCTTTTCTATTTTGAGGGGTGGGGTGGAAGGTATGAGGAAAAGGAAGTAGATGGGATTTAAAAAAAAAAAAAGAAATCACTCTAAGATTTTGTATCATTCTCAGCCTTCAGAGCACAAGCATTTACAAGTTTCATGTGCCATCTAGCTCTTTGAAACCGGGAAGCAACAACTGTGCAACCTTGCTTCCAAAACTGCAAAGAGTCAAGGAAAATAATGTGAAATTTTTGACAGACCATCTTTTTTTTTTTTTTTTTTTTTTTGTGGGTAATGTCTATTACATAAGAGTGGATAATATTTGCTACATACTCCTGAATAGCAGTAGGGAAAAATTTTGCTCCTGCTGTTCCTGTTAGAATTGCTACCTAAACAGCTGACCTTGTATAGTTTTTTGTATGTTCCTTCAGGCTCTGACTCTTTCCTTTTCTTGTTGCTGATTGTGTTGTCCTTGGTTCTGTTTTGGTTTCTGTCTTTTTGTGGTTGCTGTTTGTTGCAGAGGAATTTGGAGCTCAGAAATGCCTGTGCCCTACATGTCTGTCCCATATATTCTTGCAAACTTCTTATCAGAGATAAAGTTGTTAAAAATGCTAGCACTTAGTTTATTGCTATCATTTGTTGTTGTGGTGAGTTAGAAGTACTCTGACAAAACATATAGCCTCAAAGCTAGCAGACACTGATCAGAATTTCCATCTGGATTTAATGTACCTTGGGTTTAATTCACCCAGTGTTGCCTGAAAGTCAGACAGTGTAAGCCAGTCACTGGTCATCCTAGGTGGTCAATGGACAAATTCCTCCTATTTATCTTCTTCCACTGACTCTAGAGCCGAATTTCATTTCTAGGTGGCTAAGTTACATGAGATGAAGCTCATGCTTTGTAGGTCCGTTCATGAAGGCTGCTGTTTAGATAGCTGCCTGTATGAGGTACTGAAAAAACCTGTAAATGTATTAGTAATGACATCTTCCATCTCTCTTGCTCTGTACCTAAAGTGTCGGTTGTACCTTGTATTCCTGCTTATATTTGTGAACAAAATAAAACCTTTTTGAGAAAGAAGAGATACATCAGAGTGAAATAATAAAATCGTTAATGCAATTATTTTGCAAATTGCATTGTTCCGTGAACGCTCCATAAAACCGCAATACTTATTTATACTTATCTTGACCTATCAATAAACATCAAAACAAAACTATAAATACATCTTTACACAATTTGAAACATAGCTGTTTTACTCAACTGTGAGAAAATTAAACAAGTGCTGGTTAGTATTTAATTACAAATAAAGGGATTTGTGTTATAGCTATTTATTTTTCTCTACATTCTGGCCACTATAGTTATCAAATTTGGGAATGATTTAGAACCAAGATCCACCTTGCCCAACAGTGGAGTACTCTTAGTCCTGTAACATGATGAAGTCTGTACACAGGGGTTTAATAGAGATTTGAATGGGCACATTTCTGACAGTTTTGACTAATCTGTTCTAGTACTACATAGATATCTTTTCATTTGGATAATAGAGTTGCTTTCTTGAAACTACAAAACTCCATTCTGGCATCTCATGATGGTGTTTCCATGTGTTTCTTTTCCTTTTTTCCCCTTTCTATGCTCCTATAATCTTATTCCTTTGTTTAAACATGGGTATGATTTTAACCCTAAAGTAGTGGAGGATTTGGTCAGCATTGGAGGAATTACAACAAAAACACAATTTGCATTTTCCTCTCTCGTCATATTCAGTTCTCTTGCTGCTAGTAGGTAGCTATGACAATGAATAATGCCCACACTCTTGAGTGCTCTCCTAGGAATGAGCAGCTGGTTTTGTGGCTTGAGATCTACATTTTTTCCTCTGTCTTGCCACAAATGGCCTTTCAGTGTAGAACCACTCTGACAGTAGGACTGCATTTAGTTTCAGGAAGTTGTTAAGCACTTCAGCCTCATTATACAGCTATTACTGAACATCTTTTCTTAAACTGAGTTTTAATGTTTCTCTTCTTGAAGGATGCTCTAATAAAGAAGTAAATTGCAATAAAAATTCACAAAAATAAATGATTTTCTGGGCAGCAATGGCAGGGGGCAGAAGAACTCCTTATGTCAAGTAGAGCTAAGATTGCATTCAGCAGCTGGCTTCATAAAACACATATAAAATATGTGGTAAAAACACAGGAAGACCAACAGGATTCCACAAGTTCCACCACAGGAGTCCAACATTGTTTAGTAGAAACAGGTTATTTAGACATTGATTCTACTGCAGGGAGAAGAACAAAGAAAAGGCCAAGACACAGTTTTCATTTCCTACATTTGGTCTATTAAACATTAAACATTTGTTTTTCAGACGCAGGAGTAGTAGCAGACAGGAAAAATTCTGTATAAATCTGCTTTTCATGCAGTAAAATGTTAGGTTTTTTTTCAATAATTGAGTTAGGTAATATTCTGTATTTACTTTTTGATTAAAAGAATAAGTTATAGGTCATTTGAGAGCCAGTATTAATATTTCTTACTACTTTGTTCCACTGACAAAAAAAAGCTAGGAATATTTTCAACAATACAAATGACCCTTTTTGAAAATTTTATGTCACAGTTAAACTGTGAAATTAGCCATTTTTTGCCTTTATCATTCCTCCAGTTTCCCAACAATGATTAATACAGCACTCTAATTACCCATGTACAAATAGTTTCGTATCAGTTACAGAAGATCCATGCTTTATAGCAAAGATCTCAAGAAACAGTCACAATTCAGCTTTATTAATAGAAAGTGAGAGATTTTTTCTTTTATGTGTATGGGGGGGACATAGGGGAGAAAAAAAGTGTTGTCTGGATCTGAAAGTTAAAAGAATGTGTTCTAAAACACAAAAGAACAAACAATTTAAGGGATAATAGTTTCAAATCTGTGCTTTTGTTTTTCAGAGATGTTTCTCTCTCCCACCAAGCGCTTGTAGCTGAAAGTTAAGGCAGACATACAATAAACACAAAGTGTCAAAAAGGATAGTCATACAAAATTTAAGAGTCTAATGCCAGGAAAAATGAGCTGTGTTGTCTCAAGTGTGTGAGACACACTAAAGCTCTTTGTCTCCAAGTGTTTTACTGCTGTCCATGAGCAGCTGAGTCCCTTCCTTTGCCAAGCCAAATACCTCAGACTTCATCTGGGTCTATCTGAAAAGCCTTTCGGTATCTGAGACACTCACACAGGGATGACAGGTATAATACAGAATTTATATGCATTGTTTTGGAGTAGCAGCTGGAAGCCAGGCCAAGACATTGCATAGCACCTGATATCACATCCACCACAGTGAAACAATGCCCAATTAATTTGCAGAGTAATAAAGCAGTGAGGCCATTTCTTTCTCAGGAGGAGTTGTAGGCTTCAATTCTCTTTGTCTAGAAGGAATTTGAACCCGTAGCTTCGAAACCCCTGAATGCTGCCTATCAATCTGAATACTGGATAGACAAAATAGAAGCTTGTGTTACATGTCTTATTGAAGTTTGGCAACTTTTGAATCAAGAATGTGAGTCATGGGTTCAGAAGGATGACTGTTGAGAAAACATGACTCTCCATCTTAATGAGTCAAAGACTTGCTTAGTAAGAGGCAAAGTGATCTATAAAGTATTTATTTATTTCAGGTGAAGTAATCATGAGATTGTTACAAAGCAAATCAGGAATAATAACCACCACATGACTTTTGTTTAAATATGAACTAAAAGTACACAAGGCTGTTTAAAACTTTGAATACCGGCTTCAAATGGGCAAGAAGGTAAAAGAACAGGCTAATAAACTAGACTATTGCTGTGTTGTTTAAAGACAATCCTTGTGCTGTAGATCAGTTAAGATCATATTACAATAAAAATGACACAGAGATCACTAAACAAAGGAGTTCTAGTGAGCAGCTAGAAATAAGAAAGGACAATATCTTTACCAACAGTTACTTGGTTTTATCTTATTATGAAATTCTGCTAGTTTATGTCTGAGGTGGGGTAGAGCAGGGCAGATGTTGAAGGAGCGCAGAGAAAGGGACAGGGGGTGGAAAATTACAAAAATATTAGATTCTGTGTGAATGGAAAAGCAATATCTTCCATATATGCAGAGGTATTACTACAGGAGACAACTGTCACATACAAAATAATGTTTGCCATAAAAAAAAAAAATGAACATGGAAGAAGAAATTTAGAAATCCCTAAGGATATCAGCTGTTAATTTCCATGGATTGAGAATCCAGAGCTTTAAGAATCTGCTGCTATTTCATGTGGCTAAAAAATTGGAGGTTATCTAAAAACAAATACTTGGCTGATGCCCTGTGGGTCAGGTGTGTGTGTATGTGTGATAAAGAAAGAGAAAGCATTCTGAAGAGGTTGCAGGCTAGTTGCCATGGGCAGATGATCTAGAGGAAAAAAAAGTAATTGCCCAAACAAAAGGAAATTATTTCCAGGGCAGTTTCTGATGTAATAAAGCCATTATCAGCAGCTCTGAGAAGGTGCACTAAAGGAGTCTTCCCAGACGCATACTTTGCTTGTTGGGGGACATTGACAGCTGATAGTGTTTCCAGATGTGGTATCTGAAATAAATGCCAGAAGGAGCCAGAAGCAAGCATGCCTCAAGCAAGAAATGAGAGGTAATCCTTCAGAAAAGTAGTGTCCAAACAGGATGGAAGAAGTATAAAGTCCATAGTCATCACACGGAGAGTTACATACACATAGACACACAGGTTCATTATGGTATGTCTCTTACTTCGTCAAGACCTCAGTATATTATAATCTTCATCTCACTTTCTGGGCCAGTAACCTGGCCTGGCCATGAGAACAAAACCAGTGTATTTAGTTACAGTTGGTATACCCTTGATATGACTGCAGAATTCAGAATTTTGGACACAGAGCTCTGTCACTAACAATCATTTTCACATTGTCTATTAGTGTTATTATCTGAAAGGAGAATTGTACTCATGGATGCAAGTGATACTTCCAGCAGAAAGCATTACCATTTTCATTGTACTTTACTTCTGATCACTGATCAGAAAAACTAGAAGAACTTTAAATCCTTTATGTGTATCTCGATGCTGTTATTTGTAGTACCCCAATGAAGCATTTTATTTCAATAAAATGAACTCAAAGGACTGATCTTCGTGTGTAGATTCTGTAAGTCAGATAGCAATATGAGCTGCCTGTGAACTCAGTGTGTTATAATATGCATGCCAAGTGCTTTATAAAGATCAGCTTTGTGGCTAAAGAAAAATGGGTCTGGATAAAGAATCTTACTGCAAAAATGCTGAACACTTTCAAGACAAATGATGTTTTCACTGACATCAGAGAAAGACATAATACAAAAGAAGGGGCAGATATATAAAGAACCTACTACTCAGAACTTTATTGTTATAGCTGTACTAGAAGTGTCAAACTCAGTAAAGAAGCAGAAGGGCTATGCAATGATGACTTTGATGAAGACGGTAGAAAGAGTTAAAATGACTGATTGCACAAAGCTCATGGGGAGCTATTTGAAAAGTGAGCACAAACGGAATACACTGTACTGCAGTTTTTCTGTGATTATGTCTCTAATGCATTAAATTTCAACAGCTCCTCTTACACAGAGTTCATAGAATGAGACATGAACATTTTCTCTCTTTTTACTCAAATTCTTTGGAATTCCTATTTCATTTTTCCACCTACTGTTTTAAAAATGTAACGTAAAACATGCAAGAGTTTATTGTGCTACACTATTTTATCATTTTATTCACATAATGTAACCTCAAGATTCCTTTTAAAAATGGTCGCTAGAGGATTTACAAAGTTGTACTATAATGTTTAGGTTAAATCTGATTTACAACTTAAATTAGTTTTTCATTTATATGGAAGAGAAAAAAAAATCACTAAAATAGTAAGTGCTGTCCAAGGTTATTTGTTGTCTTTTGATTTGTTTTTACAATTATGCTTCACAACCTGATCTGAAAATAACCAATGATTCAAAACTCTTCATTATATCAGATGCCTTCAGTATGTTGTTAATTAATTTTTCCAGAAGAGACAGATTTTAACAATTCTGAATCATCTAAAAAAGTCTTCATCAACAGGAAAATGTTAACCTTTTAAGTATTCAAACCTCTTCAGTACACTATGAATCAAATACTTAAATCTTTACTTCATGATAAGTATATAATGGTTCTCCACAGTGAACAAAATAAAAAAAATATTGATTTTTAAAATGTTCTTTAACCTAATTTTCTCATTTCCAAATATTATTAAATTCCATATGTAATTTTTACTCACAGCAGCATTGGCACAGTAATTATTGTAGGTGAGGTTTTCACAACAACTCACCAGTTTATGCTTCTTCCAGAGTTATTTCACACGTCTCTGTATTGGATTTCCATAAATTCAATCACTATGGACTAGACAGTGATTATAAGGATTTTGCCTTGGATAACGAAAAAACTTTATGATCACCATTGAGAAAACATCTCAAGGAGGAAACTGAATCACAGTTTTCTTGATATTTTTTCCTTGGAAGCCAACAGGGAATCACAAAATTTCAGGGTAGACGGTATTTATCCTTTTTGCTCTCCTTTGGGAAGGGAATAAATATACTGTGTTGGATCTGCCTTTTCATCTTTACTACCCAAAATACTTTTAAATTTCAGAGCCTTTATAGAGGATTCCCTGCTTCAATATTTTTCATAATCTTCAGATTTCTTGAAGGTCTCTGGAGGAATATCTGTTTACCTAAATTTACATCTGCTCCAGATGTATTCATTCCCCTTGACAATGGAAGAATTTTCTTTTATTGGGAATGACCTAAGAGGCCTGTAAAAGTTTGTTATAAAATGTGGGCTTAAATCAGATAGACAGGATTCCACCCACTTTCTTCTATGGGTTTGTATTTATTGAAAGAATGAATGTTGTTTTAACTAGTTATTAAAATGCTAATTATATAGTACAAAATTCTAATCTATTATAAGACTACACTCACATGTTGTCTTTTTTGTTTGACCAAGTTTAGTCACAAGGAATGTGATACTATCATCCATAAATTAATATATTCAAATAATTTTAAAATCAGTAAGCTGATCTATTCCCACTAAATACAATGAATATCTCAGGAGGACCAAGTGTTCTATAATTGCAATTCACTTAACGAAGAACAGTTTTCTAGCTAGACTCTGCTATTTCCAAACATTCTTATTAGCTCCTTCCTAGCTTGTCTGTGTCTGTGGAGGATCAGCTTTTGCAAAATTGGGACTGTTAGAAAACTGTAAGAAGTTTGTTCTCTGTAAGGTGAGAAACAACAGAAATTTAGGCCTGTCATTCTACTTGCTCCCCTACCTTCCGGAAAATATATAACATGATCCCAAAAATCTCACTCACTTCTTTATTCAGCAGCCTGTCTCTTGTAACTGCAACATAGCAACTAATGCTGCAAACAGAAAACCATCATAAATAAGTCAATTTCTCCAGCACACTGGAACTTTCTCAAATCAGAACAAGTCCCAAAGCATAAACCACAGCTTCTGTTACAATACAAAGCATATTTCTACCTTCTTTTCAACCATATAAATGTGTAGAATTAACCAGATATTTATTTAAACAAACAGCAACAAAAATGTTTTCCTACACAATACAGTGCAAATAGGCTTCCTTTAGGTGTGAGTGCTAAAGGTAACTGATTGTTTGTGACCTGCTCTTCAGAATAATTAATTGTTCTGTGAAGCACGGAGTTCAATATCATAAAACATACGTAAGTGCACAACATGGATCTAAATAACCCTCTGAAGATCTGGACTGAAGTTTGTCACTCAGGCAGTTCATCTTAACCAAGTTCTGTCTCACAGTACACTGGGCCTTCTACAGTCAGAGTAATCACCCAGGGGTTCACCTAGCTGTATGTATGGGCTGTGTAGTTGCTTACTTCTGGTTATGAACTTTTGCCTCTCTCATGGGCAACTCACTAACAAAAGATAGTTACATCCTTACAGATTGATTTTTAGCAACTTGGTCAAAGAACAGTGAAGTGGTAACCACAGGTTTTTTTCTTCTAAAACCTATTTATTTGGATGAAGATGCCCTGACATATAGAAAAGTTTTGAAATTAGTCACATGAACCAAACATTAGCATCTGGTGCCTTTTGAGATGAGCTGAGTGCCCTGAGGTTATCTGATATGGCCTGCACTGCTGCACTAAAAGGGTGTAGATTCTGTAAGCTCTGTACTGAATCTTGCAGCTGCACAGAGACAACCTGTTCACCCAAAGGTGTCCCAGATGCCATTATCTGCATAGGTGTACACAATTAAATCACTCCTTCCATCTCACAGAGATTTAGGTGTTTAGCATAAGTTCCCTTTTTATGCAGTGGACAGACCTCCAAGAGGGGGAATGCATCTTATATTAAGAATGGTACCTAAGATTAATGGCTCTCTGGAGATGCCTCTCTCTTATTGACTACAAAGGAAGCCTAGACCACTATTTTAAATGGATGCTCCAGTTACATGCAGCTATAGATTAGATGAATATGACTGATTCAGAATTAGGTGACTGTGGAATATATATTATGGACTTGGAATCTGCAAATCTCTTAAGTATTTGAATAACATTTCTGAAACTAGCAATTAAATGTTTACATATGCTTTCACTCCTGGGCAAAATACTGAATTGCATTCTTTCTTGAAAACTAGGCAGTTTTTAATAAGGCACAAAAAAAAAAAAAAAAAAAAAAAAAAAAAAAAAAAAAAAAGTTGTAACCCATCCTTTTATAAATTCTGAAATGAGTGTAACAGAGACACTGAAAATATTAGCAAACATCCTTTTTTTATTATGCTTATTTTTTTAGTATAAGTGAAGCAGAATTGTATCCTGTACATCTTAGGTTAATTTGAGACATAAGAAATGTAAGTTTACTGTAAGACTTATTTTAGAAAGTTTTTCTAAAAGATAAAAGAATGGCTGTGACTTAGGTTAGCATCCTACCGTGTCATAAATATAAAATAAATCTTTCAATTTAACTATCAGTTTAGAAACTGCCACTTTTACTATGTTAATGAAATCCTTGTAACGATGCAGAAATATAGTGAAATGAAGGGAAAGGTAGGATTATTTAATTAAATGGCTTCTATTAGTACTTCATTCAAAGTGGAATACAAAAATTTAGTTAATCAATTTTGTTAGTGACAAGAATCCTTTTAACTGCAGGTAAAAGTCCTGAAATCATAGCTTTAAGAAAACAAAACTGTACAGAATGAAACACTGGAAGTTAGTCAGAAGATGCAGGTGAACACAAGTAACAAGATTAAAAAAAAATTGATGAGGCTGAACTAGTTTATAAATTGAAGTAGAAATATAAAGAAAAAGTAGCAAATCAACCAGAAGGTGTCTGAACTATTACATAGTATCTATGTTAACCCCTGAAATATGTAATATAGGCTGTCTTTACTGTCAGTGAAAAGAAATAAACCTTAAAAATATGTGAGTCACCTTACTCTTTTTAGATGTCTTCCTTAAGATGAGGTAAATTGTTACTTGGAATAATCTCTTTCTCCCCATTGACTATAAAAGAAGATAAGGACGACTACTTTAGGTGTAGACTTTTAAAGATACCTTACCAACAGGAAGACAACAAACTAAAATTATCCATGAAGTAGCAGTCTTGACTTTGTTTCTCAAATGTCCTTACTCTGAAGGAACAAAAGACATACAAGGAGAAAAAATTCTTAAAAAAGCTTGCTGCATAATATCTTTTAGTTTCTATCATTGAGAATACAGAGGGGGCAACAAAGTGGTTTCACTTAGATTATTGAAATCAGTGGATTTTTGAAAGATTAATTTGCTTTTTAAAATCCTGCCATAATTTATATTAAATATTAATGACCTTACATCAAGATTAAAAGTATGATAAAAGAATAAGTAGTATTAAGGCTGACAAGCCACCACTGATTTGACTTGAATTGTAATTGGTATTTTCAGGAAACAAGGATAAAAAAACAATAAAACATAACATATCTAGGAATTACAGAGATTTTCAAGTTCACCTGTGTTATTCTTTCTATAAAAAAAATTTGTAAAGTGCCTAATAGCAAAGAATTAAGTGGTCACGTTATAGTCCTACCAAGATGTGAGCTTAACGTTTTATTTAGGACCTCATGCCTTGCTTGAATGGGAAGTGTAAGCAGGAACAAAGTGTTCATGTGTAATGCATTGGAAATAATGTGTTGATGTTATTAAATATATCTTAGTTAATGACACACAAGTTAGAAAAATAGAAAAAACAACAACAACAAAGCAAAACAAAACCACAAAACACATAACCAAGTTTGTTGATATAGCATGCCTATAAGTGATTGTTGGGCAACCCAACATATAGCAGATTTGAGCTCTTTCTCTTGTCCTGTCAAATGGCATGCTTGGCTACCTGCAACTTGTGTCTTTGCTCCCTCGTGTCAATAGATAAGTGAGCAAACAATGTGTAGTCTCATAGCATTTCGTTTTCATATTCTATTCATGCAGAACCAAATTATTTTTTTTTTTTGTAGCATCCCTCTGGACAAGTTGTCCAGCTGTGAGATGGACAGGTTCATTGTATGCTGGGTGAAACACCAGCTGAATGACAGGACTCAAAACATTGAGGTGAATTGAGTTACATCTGGCTGGTGACCAGTCACCAGTGATGTTCCTCAGGGCTCAAACCTGTTCTATTCAGGACTTTTATCCATTATCTGCGTGCAGGTGTTGAATGTACCATTAGCAAGTTGACTGATATACCAAACTGGGAGGTCTAGTCTAGTCTAAAGTTAGGAAAAGTTTCATTTTGTGAAAAAAAAACAGAGAAACATAGGAGACATTCTATGTTTATGACAAATAAAACCCCAAATACCTAAAATTAACTATCTTCCACACTATATTTTTCATACATTCATTACTACTGTTGCTTGTTGGGAACAGATACTTGGGAATCCAACAATAAAAGAAGAAAACAAAATCCCCAGTAGAATGTACTATAGAAGACAAGGCTCAGGTTTCCTTCAGAGATTTTATGAAAATGATAGTTATGTGGAAAAAAAAATAAATCCAAGTAAACAAGTAAACTAAGTGAACTACGTACTTTTTGCTGGAATTGCTTGGTAGGAAGAAAGAAGGCTGGAGGAAGGAGAAGGTAACAAAGAGACAAAGAATGCACATGATGAAGATACTGAAGAAAACCGTGTAAGAGATATCTAAAAACAGTCAGAAGAAAAATTTCTATAGTAAGCCAAGAAAGTTAACTGTTCTGCAATAGCTCTTAGAGGAGCATCTTATTTACAACACCTTTTAAAGAACACTCATTTTTTCCCAAGTGGCTAAGTGTGCATTGTTCCAATAATATTTTTATGGTCTAAGATTAAATTAGAATTATGAATTATTTTTTAAGATATCAGATCTATGGAAGCATCTAAGTACACTGCAGTGAGGTCTCAGCATATTATTTCTCCAGATAAAAATAGCTCTTGCACATTTTTCCACCCCCCCGCCTTTTTTCTGAAAGTTGTTATTCCATTCAGGGCTTTGGGACATCAGGGTTTTTTACTATAATTCCAACATCTGTTATTTATAGACATGCTGTATTTTCTTGTTCAATTGAAACTCTTGACAAGACCACTGTACCAGGATGACTTAACAACTTGATTAACTCCTAATCATTTTAAGAATTCTCTTCCTGTTCTGCTGGAATTAATAGACAACTTTATGGGAACGCCTGTGAGATTTAATATTTCTAACATTAAAATAAGCCAGAGTAATATTCAGAAAAATGCAGAGTAGTATGCTGTATGATAAACTGGTCATCTTCATCTTGAAAAAATTAGACTGAAAAAGTCAAGGTCTAAAGTGAATTAAAGAAAAAGAACTGCAGGTATTAAAAAGATGTAGGCTAAACATCATTATTTTTGTTAGATCAAGCTTTAATCAAGCTTATATTTGGTTTTGGATACTAATCATATGGGTCAGCAAAAGCCATAAAAATAGATTAGAGGTACTTCATTCTGCTGAATTGGGAATGTACTGCGTTGTGGTTTTGTATTAACATTAAGCAAGAGGTAGGAAATAAAACGTCATTAATGTAGAAATATGAGATCTGAAAGCTTCAATATAGATCTGTGAAAAGATCCTGGGTATTTGAATACCACCCAAAAATCTAGCACCCATTTAAATATAAATTTATGTCCAGGTTCTCAACCAATTTTTAAGAAACTTGGTTTCACTCCTTTTGTCTGAAGGATCCAAAGCCAGATCAGGGTAAAAAGAGAACTGAATCTGTTCTGTCAATGAACGATTACTCCTCTTCCAGATGTGCTTAAGAAGAAAAAAAGACTAGCTTAATTTGAGGATGAAAAGCAGAGGACACAAACATGCACCTTTGGGGAAGAGAGTCAAGGCACATATCCCAAATGAAGTGACTTCATGCCTAGTAGCACTGAGTACCATGGAGAATTGTACGATTTAAGATCTGTCTTCACATTTTGCAGTTACCTAAGGTAAGGGGATGCTCATTTAGCGTGTTGTGTTTTGGTTTGGTTTGTGGGGTTTGTGTGTTTGGTTGGTTGTTTTTTTGTTGGTGGTGGTTTTTTGTTTGTTTGTTTGTTTTTCAGATGTATCCAACATTTAGATACTAAACACTTTTCATACACTAGATGGGGAGCCTGGGCACCATTTTCAGCCATTGTTCATGAAAACAACTGAAACCTGAAGTATTGAGTATAGGTTTAGTACTAATGGAAAAACACATTTTTTGCCTTAGAAACAAATAAAACAGCGTTGGCTAAAAGCACTGAGTACATGTATCTTGTCAGAAGATATGAAGGGACATGATAATACAATTTGGACACAGAGCAATAAGAAGAGGAAGATAATGAAAATGACAGCTTCAAGAGATTTGGCTATTATCATCTATTTTGTAGATAAATTATTACTAACATGAGCAGAAAACCTCGTCACAGTTTCCAAATATTAATAGGTCACTACAGACAAGTATAATAAACACACAGGTATAAAGTGACCAAAGAAATCAAAAGCAAATATTATGGTTGTAACTTTATGAGTTCCTTCTATAATTCTTGGTATTTTTGAAGTATACCTGCACCTCAATATAACAACCACTTATATCTAGGAATCATTCTATATGAATTGTCCAATGGGAAAATAAAGCTATAATTACAATGCATAAAGATATCGATTTAACATTTTATAATGACAAGATGTATTCACTACATTACAGAGGAACCTAAATGTCCTGCACCAGATATTTCTAACTGTATCTTACATGTGCTTACACACATAAATATATTCCCATAATTGAAATAAGTTTGTGCCATTCCAATAATATGCAGTGAAAAATGAGCAAATATTTAACTTTGGGACCTTTAAGCCATACTGTCTACTAAGTAGACAGCACATAACCTTGTTCTATTTGAAAGATAACACATGTAAGTTTGGCAGTTGCACATTTTGAAGCTCTCAATTAATGTTTTGCATAAGCTTGCAGTCTAACAAATGTTTAGAAACTTTTTTTTTTCCCCAGGACTGTGATTTGAATAGCAAGAGATATTTCTAATACACCTAGCAACTTTTATATAAAAGCTTTTTGCAAGTTCAGAATATCATTATTGATAACATAATAATCATAGATATTTTCTAATAAGAAGAACATGAAAAAGAGATGCATGCAAAACTGTGGAGAAAAAATTACAAAAGCAATGCAAACAAAAAAGCACCATATACAGACCTTGCCAGTCAAGGTACACATTGAGAAATATGAAGAAAATAATTCAGAACATTAAGATGTGATAAAAGGACCTAAAAGGTGTGATGAATGACACAGGTATGTATGAAGACAGGTAATGTATGACTTGCATGTAGGACCGAGGTAGTTGAGCAAAACCGCTAAATGGTACTAGAATAATAGATTAATATATCAGTCTATTTTTATGTGCCTTAGAAAGCAAACACAAGCAACAAACAAGAAAGAATCATGGAGGTTATGTGCAGTATCAAGAAATATATAATTCTTCTAATTTCCTTGGAAAACATTTCAGTGAGAGTCTCATTGCAAAACGTGAACTGCAATACAGTGTAGAGACTCTCAAGGATCTTACTAACCAGGAAGAAAGCTTGTCTTTCTCTCTGCACAAGTGCCTGACTGAACATCTGTAGGAGAGATTTCCCATGATGTGAAAACTATTCTTTCTAAAAAGGGAAGAGTTTCTTTCTAATTTTTGAGACTTTCTACCTAATGCTCAACTTGGTTAACTTTTTATACTGTATTATTATTATTATTATTTTATTTTATTTTATTTTTCCATAAGGAAGACCTCAGATCACTATAAATAAATTTTGAATAATTGTTCTAGCTAGACTTTTGCCCTGGAACTTTCCACTGGCTGAAAGTAATAATCACAACATGATTAAAACCAGGAGTGATTCTGAATAATCTGTTCTAGTCATGCCTGAGCAGGATAAAATAAGTGTGCTCTCTATGTGAGAATTTTATCCAACTGTGCAGACACAGTCATATGCAGGCAGGTTATAAATAATGTGTGAGGTCCATTCAGGTCCCTAAGAGATCTCTCTCTTTCTTCTTTTGCACTAGTAAAAAACAGAGAAGACTCAGCCTTCTGCCATCATAGATGAAAGCCATCCAGCTTAGTAAAACCCTCTTCAGCAAAGTGATTCTTTAAGCAGCATTAGTTGGCATAGCTCTACTAGTCTCTGATATCTCTTCAGCTTTTTGGTACCATCTGGAGACCTTTAGTTGCCTCAGAAATACAAAATGTTTTGATGCTATTTTATACTTTCATTCTGGTCTTTTATGAATAAAAGGATATGAGATGTATGTACCAGATAATCTCAGAAAAAAGAAAGTAGTTTGTTGACCAAAAGTTCCAGAATTTGTCAAAAATTTCAACACTGCATTTTGGAAACTTGTCTGCCTAAGATTGATATTCAAAAAATGTGTTATGCATAAGTGAAATAGTTCTACATTTTTTCCCTTTGTTTTTGTTGTAGGAAAGAAGGTGGGTGGCGAACAGTTGGAGCTCACAGAACATATGTTGTTTCTTGCTATGTAGCGCAGCAGGAAATGTTAATTAAGAAAAGCAAAAAAAAAAAAAAAGTTAGCAGTATCATCCAAAGTTTTGCTATTCAGCTTTTTCTTATTATATTATCATACTATAATAGGCAAAAAATTTCAACATGTTCTACATAGGCTGCTAGGAACCCTCTCTCACTTGTCCATAAAAAGGGTGATGTGGTCATCTTACCACTCTTGGGCTGAGCCTTCACCAAAACTCCGACATAGGTAATAAGACACTAGCTGCTAAAGCAGCCAAACAGATTAAGTCATGACACTTCTCAGATGGGAATATGTTGACCATGAACTAGAAGCTGTGCAGATCAGGTGGTTTGTGACCTACCTGTAAGACCAATTACAGGTGTTTCAGCATGCTAACTACTGCAAAACTGTCTGCCTTCCCTTCTGTTCTGCCATCTTAGGTTTTTGGGTTTTTTTTGTCACAGGGTTATAGCCTAGTCAAATGGAGGTGCTAGGAATGATGGTTGGTGGCAGGCAAGAGTGAGGCCAGTCCTCAGACCGCTCTGACTGACCCCAGAGGACTCTCTGGTTAAGCTCCAGTTCAGTATCAGGCAGTTAGCTGTAGCAGGCTTCAGGATGTAGCTTCGCAAACTTTTTTTCAGCAGTATTACTAATTAGACATCCCCCCCTTGCTGGCCTTTCCTGCTTTTTCCCCCTTCTTAAGTTGTCACATCAGATGTGCTGCTACAAGCAGTCTGTGTAGCTTTGCTCACACCAGACCATCATCAAAAATAGCCCCCAAAGTCCTGTTTTTTTTCAGTATTGTGTTATAGGATAAAGTTATATGAATGTCAGATTTTGACAGTCCTCCCACTGGCCCAGCCTGCTACTTTTCATTTCCAAGAGATGATTTAGGTCATCTATTTTACAGTCTAGCTCCAAATAACTACTGCTCTGCACAACTCATGGCAAGCTGTGGGCTTCAGCATGGGGCAAGACCCAACAAAAAGGAGCAAGAGAGGACTGGAGGGGCTTATATCAGCCTTGTGTCAAAGGCAATGTGAAGTTGAACACTTCTGTTCATACAGGCTCATTTCCTACTTTATTTTAAACGAATACAAATAATGGAGAACTTAAGTAGCCAAGTAAGGATCCACCTTCCCTTCTACAAGTTCTATTGCAGAGTAGTCATGTCTGCTGAGGAGGGTGTGAAGTTAAATACCAAGAGTATAGTGGCCTAAACTTATAAACAACGTTTTCTTATGCTTGCCTCTTGGAGCTTTCAGACACTTTAAGCTTTAGATAGAAGCTGTGATGGGGGTTTAAGGATCTGAATTTTTGGAACCCTTAGGGGTTCCTCAAGGATAATTTAAGTACTTCAGTCTCTCTGCCTCTGCATCTCTACATATGATTTAACAGGAAATTTCACAGTGAAAAATTTTAATAAGTTATTGAAATTTTTTTTTAGATAGCATGGAAATATTTCATTCTTACAAGGTACTTTTCTCTGACTTCTGCATTTTGATCTTAATGTTCTTACATATAATTAATATGAATATAAATAAAAGCTGAAGTGCTAAAGTCAAAAGGATACCTTGCATCAAAGTAGAGCTTTATTCTTATCAAAGTCAAACACGACCATAAAACTTTATGATATTTCTGAAATCTTTCAGAGGAAAATTTTGTTTTACTTGTACATCTACTTGTATTCCTACTTTTCTTTCCACTCAGTCAAAACAAACTGTTAGTATTTTGTAGTTTCTCCCTGACCGCAAATTCTGATATTATTTTAATACAGAATAGATACGATGCAGACAGTGGGCTCCACAGGCAAATGATGCAATGATATAATAACTGTGGTTTCTGTTGATATATTGTGGATATGTAGACAAGCTACTTCTTCAAAACTTGTGACAAAGCAGTTTGCCTCTTGGCATATAAGAAAGATTGCTGTTCTGTCTCTTTTTTTAGATGGTTCCATGATTTGAAGTATCCTCCATTAAAACATGATGCAACCAGTTACATAAAGGTATAAAATAAGGAGAAAAGGAGCATCAGACAGGGTGGTTTCTGCTAAAGAAGAGGTCGGTTGGATAAGGGGTTGTCAGTTGAAGAAGACTAAACTGATGGTAGGGAGACTAAAGAAATTTATAGAATCATGCTGGCACAGAGAAAGTATTAGAAAATACTGTTTCTCACAATAAAAAAAATAAATAACTGACACAGAATATATTTTCACACACAGCAAATTTAATTTAGGAGTTCATTGCCATTCCATAAATGGTTTCATAAACAATTAAAAAATGTCAGTCACAGAGGAAACGTCTGTCAAGAACTATTAAACACACCCAGGCAAATGCAGCCTCTGTCTCAGATAGGCAAGTTGATAGCTGCAAGCTGAGACCAAATATTTTGGGAAATGTTGTTCTGTACTTAGTTTGTTCTTAATCTCTTTTCATAAGCGCCTGCTGCTACCTACCTAGAGATTATAGGGCCTTTTGGTTGTTCTTAGTATGGTTCTTCTAACATTCAGTGGGAATAAAGTTCTTTAATACAGAAAATACATTTTCAGTGTACCTATGATGACTGAATAGCCTGCATGTATTTCAGAACCTGTCTGGCAAACAAAAATCATTGATGTTACTTTGGAAAACAAAATACTGTCAGCTTGTTTGTGTTTAATGATGATGAAAAAGGAGTATAAAATTCTAAGTGGATAAAAGGTACCTTTCTTTTTGCTTTCTTGTTCTTAATTAAATCACTACTTTTCTATATACACCAAAGCAATCACATTTATCTCTTGTAAAAGTATGCAGTTAAAGCCATTAAGTTATTGGACATCAGAATCGAAATCTCTCCCTTTTAGAAGCCACATGTACCTGTGTCTACCAAAAGAACAAGGATCAAATCTTTGAGCAGAGAGTTTTGTTGGTATTTTCAGAGGAATTAGACATGCCATGTTCAGTGGGCAGTTCACTGAAATTGCAAAAACGTCCCTTTTCATGAATTTGCAGCTGGTATAGTGTGAGATCAGGAAAAACCCGTTTGAATCCACCGTGCTGTGCCAATTATCATAGTTCTTCTAAAGCCTTTACAAGTGATGCAATTAGCAGTGCTAGCAAGGGCATAGTCTATGCAGTCAGTTTAACCATGTTGTGGCTGTTACAATTGCCACCATACTTCTCTGAAAATTAAACCCCTTTTTTGTCTTCTGCCCTCTATTCATAATGTCTCCCTTCTTCTTTCCAAATCTGTAAATATGAGCTATCTAGTGAAAATGTGTACTGTTTGCATTTCTGTAAAGCTAAAACTAAAAGATCTGCCTACTATCTCCTTCCTCTTTGTACAGGGGACCAAATTTTAAATCTACTAACAGGACATTGTAGTTAGTAGGAACAATGGCTACAGAGAATTAGGAAAATGACCCTGTCACTGGAGGTCAAACTTCTTAAAAAAGGCAGAAGGTGTCTCCTGGGATAAGGAACTCTGTAATCAATCCTGTTCAGAAAAGTGATAACATGCCTCTGAAAAACAATGAAGCTGGCTGTTCTCATTACTTAATTGGGAAGACTATGCTACAGTCTCACTTTTTTTAAGGTACTCAAAAACTTTCTAATTTTCAGCCTAATTTTATTTAAGTTATAACCATTTCTTTCTGAAGTAAGAAACAATTGGACCTCCACAGAGGGCAGAATGGCAGTGCTGACTATTTCACTGAAGAGGCATGCTTTTCTGGCAAGGAGTTATTATTATAAAATCTTGTAAAAACAGCTTTTCTGTTTTGTTTCCATTTTTCTATTTTTTTCTCTTTTCAGTAAAGTTTGTTTTGTTGGTGGTGGTGGTGGTGGTGGTTTGTGGTTTTTTGTTGTTGTTTTTTGTGTTGTTTTTTTTTTTTTTATATATATTATTTTTCTTTTACCATTTATTGGAAAGCCAGGAATAAGCTATTACATTATGACCTTTCTGTAGCATTTTCCATTGGGACATTAATGGTAGGTTGTTTATCATTTTGCTGGGAAGGAATAGATTTCCTGTCTCTTCTCTTGGGAAACCTTGCTTTCTTGCTTTCACTTGTTTCATTGACTAAATGTGCTCATTATTTAGTCTCAAGTGTATGCCTGGGGTGTAGCCCCTGTAATGATTAAGTTTTCCTAGCAAATCAACACTATGGCAAATGTTTATGGTACTTAAATAAGTCTCACAGTTCATTTACTTTTCTGTCCTCTCTTGATTAACTTCAAGCTTGCTTTTTACTGTGTGTTTCTACGTCCACTGGTGACATCTGTGAAAGCTATAGCTTTCACGATTAATTGTCATTGTTGTGTTTTTATTATCATAAGCACCCAGGACAGAAAAGATCTTTAATGAATAATTACCTAAGGGTTAACTTTCACATGTTACTTGTCTTTCTGTCATGATCTTCGCAGTCTTTATGATGAAGCTAGTTATTTTAAATCTTGCACAGTGAAAAAAAAAATCTTTCACACTCTTCCCATATTCTCATCACATACACATTCACACACAATATGCATGGAATATTATTCTAGTATTCAGATCCACTTTTCCCAAGTACACAGCTGTATAACTCCTATGCAAAACTCCTTTAAAAAGCTGGGCCTCATTTCTTCCCTTGAGCCAACCTACATTTTTGATCATATAAATTATGGTTTTTATTTAATTATGCAATAATTTTTAACTAATTTAATGAATAATATAATCATTATCTATCTTACAGTACAGTGGTATGCCTTCAAAGTTCCCCGTTATCCTCGTGGTTAGAGATTAATTGTGGCTAATAGCGGCTTAGTTACAGGTTCTCTGCTGGAAATGCCTTTATAAAGACAAATCTTGATTTAACTTACCTGCTCTTTTTCTAGTGCTTTCCACCTCAGATTGACATTCAATATTCATCTTTCTAAATTAAAACCAGAATAATCAGTCTCTCCTGCCTGTTAGCAGGACTCAGCAAAGCAACATGTAAGCTCCCATATGTACAGTGCAAGATTTCTGTGACATAAGTATATGGTAATGACCAGACTGATAAATAATAGATCCTGGAAAGGAGCTTGCATATGAAGCCCATAATTATCCTCACTATTTAAATTTTAGCTCCTTCTTTCACTGTATTTTGGACCCCTCTACCTACTTCACTACAGGATAAATCTGCTACATATGGGACAAGCCTGAAAGGCTTGTGGACACCAGTTCACACATTTCACTTGGTACTGAGGCCAGAAATTAGCCCCAGACCTTCTCTATTCAGCATTATAGATAAAGCACAGGTGGCTGTAGGTGCACACAATAATATTTTCAAGGATTGTTGAAGAGTAACAAACAAAGAAGTAGTGTTAGAAGGCAACATAGTAAAACAAATGTAGAGAAAATAGTTTTTTCATTGTAGTTTGTCAACTGAAAATCAAGCTACAGATTCTTTATTGTTGCATAAAATGTTAAGAGGTTTTGGAAGACTGAGACTATAAGAATTGTAATAAGCTGCTAAATATTGTTACAGGAACACAGAACATAAATGTTCTATTCCTCCTTTTCCACATAAAAAGAATAAAGAGAAAACAATTTGAAGAGGAAAATTTTAAACTAATTAATATGCAACTAAACAATGGAATTAATTATTGCAGCATGGCACTCTGATCAATAATTATTGCTAATTATGATAGACAAATGGGTAATGATGTGTAGGAAAAAATATTCTTAAAAAGTTTAGGTTTAATTGTTCAGTGGTTAATACATGAAAATTTTGCCTGATTTTTCAAAACACCAAGATTGTTTAGGAAAAACAACACTGGACAAGATCTAATATGGGATGAAAATTTTTGTTGTTGTACCTAAGTCCTTCCCTGAGAACATAAAAAGAAAAAGTATCAAACACTTTTAGTCATAACCTGCCTTTTTACTGGCAAAGGCTAAGATTTTTTTTTCTCAAAGGTTAAGTTTCATTGTTTCTTTTTTTATTCCTGTAACAATTACAGCCTTTTTCTCAAAAACAAACAAACAAACAAACAAAAAAAAAAAAAACCAACCACAAAAAAACCCACATGGATTCTCACCAGTATTAGATTCAGCTACAGATACAAACTCGGTCCTGATCTGAAGATAGGGGGCAGGAAATCAAGTTGCATAATCATGATAGGATGTTCACAAAGGAATACCAAGATATGTCCCTCCCCAGCCCTGTAAATTATAACTGACGTGTTAGGAAGGAATAATGATCAGTCTCATCCTAGATGGCAATTTCTGTATTTACACTTACAATTAGTAGATAAAAATATAAAAGATTAGATGTAAGGATGGTTGCAATTTGGATCTCCATCAGTTTAAGCTACCTCTACCATCACTTGAAGGCATCCATCTTCTGTGCTGGCTCCTTCTCTGTACTGATCTTAACAGTTACAGCCATGTGGCAAAGTGAATCAGGACTTGATCCTGGCAAAATTAACCCAGAGAGGAAAAATATTTACTTTTTGGCCTCGGCCAAGGCTGTGATCATTTTGCATTCCATAAGAGTCAAAGCAGAAGTACCATTTTCATTGGGAGAGATACCTGACTATGAAACCACAACTTAAGTAGCAGAAGGCTATATTGGTCATCAATCTTTGAAATTGATTAGAAGGTGAAGGGAAAATATCTATATATAGTTACAGTACAAAGTCTTAATATTACTTATTACTTATTATCTTATGAGAGATCTTATGCTTTCCTCCAAACAAAAACTGAAGATTGTTGCACTTCTAAAGAATATAGATTGTTTGGCATCTCTAAAGCAATATGCGTTTGGGATACATGATTCTCAAATCCTACTACATAAGTAATTCCCCAGATTATGTGGTGTTGCAGTACAGTCAGACAGTGTAATTAGCATGAAAAGTAATCTTCATAGAAGCTTCTGAGCACAGGGTGTGCTCTGGTCAGGTAAGCTTAGAAAAGGTGGTACAACTTGACAGACAAGAAAGCTAGTTGATCTAATTGCCGTTGCATAGCACAGATAATTGCTTAATCCAGAGCCATTTTTAAAATTATTCTAGAATATAAAACTTTTTGGAAATAGATTGCAAATATTTTTAGTGCAAAATTTTTAATACTAGCACCAGGTTTTCTTTCTTGTAGAACTCAACACTTTTTCAGTATAAATCCAGGTATTCATGAAAGATCTAAACATACTATAGTCATTAATCAGAGAAAAAAACCAGTTATTAATGGATATATCAACTCCTTAACTTACAGATAGAATATGCTAACCCATCTTCATGAATAGCTGAAATTACTGTAAGTTTTCTTCAGTATTTCTTAATAATTTTGTGCCATTCAAAAACAACAAACATATTTACCAAGTAAGATTTTTTGAACATGCTACTAGCAAATACATTAAAAAAAAGCTCCTTATTGATTTATTAAGAGCATCATGAAGTAAGGAATAAATGGATGTTCAAGCAATCACATAATTGTAACAATAATTAAGAGGAAGGTTTGCAATATAAAGTAGTTTTAGTAGAAAAGACCTTTTTCCAGAATTGTTCTGTCTACTTTACAAATTTGTGTTGTGCAAATCTGAATGGTGTTGAAAACACTTGAAATATCTTTTTCCCATTGAAGACACTAATGTCTGAGATGTCTTCATTTTGGAAGGTTTTACAATACCCTGTAATTTCTATATATTTTTCTCACCAGCAGCCTTGTTACTTATCAATATTCCTAAAAAGAATTTGCCACCTTCTGCATAAAAAACTACAGGAACTGACAATCTAATGAAAAGGGCTTACTGCCTAAAGCATATGGCGTTGTTTTTCCCTTAAAGTTAAGAACAGAGCACTGAGCGGAGTGAAGTCCAGTAATAGATTTAGGAGCCTACACACAGCTTTAATTTCCTTGCTCTTAAAACATGGAGGCAGAAAGTAATCTAAAACCCAGAAAGTAGACTTTCATTACAATATATTTTGCACTAAACAGTCACTTTACTAAAAGCAAAACTAAACTTGAAGGAATGCTCCTGAATCCAGAACTCCCTCTGTTCAAGGTACTAAGGTAAGCAACAAGTGTGTCTTCCTTTGGACTTCCCCTTCACTCACCCCACAAGTTTCCCATTAACTACCAAGGGTGAAAGACAGGAAGGAGATTAAGACTGTGATCTCTCCTATCCTTCAGTCATCATTACCAACTATTTAATTAGTGAACTAAGTATTCTTCAGGGAGAAATAGGACTTACACCTTTCAATCTAGGGAGGGAATTGAACCCTGTTATCCAAGCTCCTAAACAGATGCTCTTTCTCATATATAACTAGGTAAAGGTGGCTAGCATTTAGCTTCTAGCATATTACAAATAATCTGCCTATATGACAGTCTGCAGAAAAAAAAAAAATCAGCCCCTAATGCATATAGGTGTAAAGCCTTCAGCCGTCAGATGGAGTTTTGCTTGCTTGTTACAGTTTAATGAGATTACCTTTGTCCTTAACATGCAGTTAAAGGGATGATGGCTGTAGACCATGTTTTTGAACAGATTATTTTGCCATTAAGCTTTACAAAATCGAGAGATTAGTCAAACATCATAAATGTATTATTTTTACACGGTTTTAAAAAGAGCCAGGAGTACATTGGTCTGATAAAAGTAACAAAAAATAAACCTTTTTACAACAGATTTATTTGGTGTCAGATTTGACTTAAGTCAGATACTTTCCTTAAGAATAAGAGGTTATTTTTAAAAGGTGAAAACCATAGACTGTGCTCATACCTTCATATATATACAACATATTGAAACTGTCTATGCTTCACAGGAGTGAAGAAAGAGAGAAATATTTTGGTCACCCCTGACAAATACATGTTTGCTAGTTTATTTGACAGACTTTGCAGAGTCCAATAGGAAAATTAAATTCAATGATGTCATGTGCTGAACAGTAGGTGAGAAATTACCCTTGCGTTATTCTCCAGAAAATATTTAAATATCAAGAGCAACTTCTTCCATGTTAAATTATTTTAGGTAGAATGGGAGAAAATTGTGTAGAAGATATTACCTTAATTCTGAATTTCCTAGTCCCAGGGTGTTAAGGATAGATGGAGGTGGAGAAGGAGTACATGGGAGTTTTCCTTTTGTTCGATCTTTCTGCATCACTACCCCATGTAAATCCCAGGTTGCAAGACAGGAGAGAAAGCTTAGTAACCAACTGCCTGAAAGAAATGAACCTTAGGCAAGAGGCAGAACAGAGGACAGAGGGAACGTATGCCTGAGAGGTTGCTTCTTCAGTTGTTTTCTCTGTGAAAGCATTTTTTTATTTTAGGACATCATCCGGTAAACAGATCTGAAACCTACTGGTTAGCCCAGAAACTGGTTTGAAGGGAATGTCAGTTAATGTAATCCAGTTTCAACAAAGCATGCTCTTTTTTTGTCCCTTCAACAAATAGGATTTCTATCTATCCAGGTATGAGGTAGTCAAAGCCAAATGTCTTTGTTGACGCATTTTACCATTATATTTCTTGGTGTACATTATACTGTGAATAGGAACATCTGCTCTGGGGATAGGTGTGAGTGTGTGTTGTAGGTAGAGTAAAACTTTATAAACTTTATAAACTTTATAAACACACGAGCGATTCACACCATCAATAACTATTGAATAGGCATTATTTTCTAATGCTATTAACGTGGGTCAGCCTACAAACGTAACATGAAGAAACCCAACTGAAATACAACCAAAGAATTGGGAACCAGGGTAAAATCAGAAATAGATTGAAAAAAAAATAGCTGAAGGTGATTCCCAGTGATATCCATAGAGTTTCGTTTAGATCTTTTGTGTTTTGTACCATGTGAATATGCAATATTCAAATACTAAAAATGTACTTCTGCTTGTCTGCATTTTCATGTACCAGGCAAAAAAAAAAAAAAAAAAAAGCAGTTCATGTTAGCAAAACATGGAATCAAAACAATTGCTTTTGAAGGTGTTCTGGTGTGATTTTTCACTAATTCTTGTATTATATTTTTATCTTTTCAGTTGGAGGAACTATGTAGACACAAGAGCAGAGAATCTTCAAGCCAGGCTGACCTTCACAGAAAAACATGTCATGTCCCAATACAAAATGATTTTTACTTTCAATGCATAGAGAATAGAAGAATAATATCTCATGGTGCAAGTCTCTTTTCACAGGTATTTACTGACAACAACATAATAAACTTATGTGAAACAGCTCTTTAATATTAAAAGTAACTATATGAAAGGAAATGATAGCTTTCTTTCCTTGATTAAATGTGAATGATGGGATGCACAAAGTAATGCCTAAACACTGAAATAAACATTACAAAAAGTGATCTAGCTCTGAAAAGGGAGAAAAGAATCAGTTAAATTATGTGAGTGCAATGGTTGGTATCAATAACAGAGTAGCTTCTCAGGTATTTTACCTACTCCATCCAGAAGTATCTAGTGCACCGGGTGAAACACTCTCCAGAAACTTGAAATTGCTTACTAGTAAGATGAACAATTGGTTTTCCAAATCATCAGTGCATCAAATAACCTACCAAAGATTGTACAAAACTATCACTGAAGGTCACAATTATCTAAAATTTATCCAGTCATGCCACAAAAAATAAGGTTCCACTGATTTTGCTGTACATGGAATCACTGAGCAGTGGCTAGGACAAATAACGTATTTTAATTTAATGCATGAAAATAAGAAATTCCCAGCTACAGGAATACTATATTGAATATCTAGTTATGAAGAAAATCTTACATACCTGCTCTTTCTCAGACTAGTATTAGCTGACATGCCAGATGACAACAAACCCTCAGAGAGGAGCAAAACTCATCCATCTTAATTGATAATGGACTACCTCTATTTTTCCAATCTATATCATGAAAGATATTTATTCATCTGTGCCAAATGATAGTGAATTTAGAGGGCAGCTTGGCCCCTTTGCAGAATTCTTTTTACCAGTCTGATAAAAAGGCAAGAAGAATATTTTTGAGGAAATCAATTTTTGTGTTGTACACTGTTTTGAATGCAGACCAAATAATAGTTGCAGGGGAATGGTTTGTAACCGTTGTCCTTTTCCAGTAAAAAAGATCTCTACATTTTCCAGATGGTGGTTTATCTTCAGAGTTTATGATTGGTTTTCCATCTGAATTCTTATCCTCACAGCATTTTAGAAACCTTTATCTTTTAACTCTGGTAGCAAACTTGTGTCCAAGACTATTTGCAATGCACATGTGTTTTTCAGAATTTTGTTCTGGGAGTTATTGAAAAACATCTGAAAGACAACGCAGTCATTAGTCCCAGCTAGCACAGGTTCATGAGGGGAAAGACCTGCTTAACAAACTTAATTTTGTCCTACGACAAGGTTACCCACCTGGTTGACCAAGGGAAGCCTGTCGATGTGATCTTTTTGGATTTCAGTAAAGCCTTTGATACGATCTCTCACAGTACCCTCCTAGACAAAATGTCCAGCATACAGGTGGATAAACACACAATGCAGTGGGGGAGCAACTGGCTGATGGGCCAGGCTCAAAGGGTTCTAGTAAATGAGATTACATTGGGCTGACAACCAGTCACTAATGGGGTTCTACAGGGATCCATCTTAGGGCCGGTGCTCTTCAGTGTCTTCATAAATGACTTAGACTCAGGACCTGAGGGATTACTTAGTAAGTTTGCTGATGACACAACATTGGGAGGAGCTGTTGACACTCTTGAGGCCAGAGAGGCCCTGCAGAGGGATCTGGACAAATTGGAGAATGGGGCAATCACCAGCTGCATGCAGTTCAATGAGGACAAGTGTCATATTTTGCACTTACAGCCAGCAATCCTGGCTGTACGTACAGACTGGGAATGAGATGCTGGAAAGCAGCTCTGCAGAGAGGGATCTGGGGGTTCTGGTGGACGGCAAATTGAACATGAGTCAACAGTGTGCCCTGGCAGCTAAGAGGGCAAACCATGTCCTGGAGTGCATCAAGCACAGCATTGCCAGCTGGGCGAGGAAGGTGATTGTCCTGCTCTGCTATGCACTGGTGCGGCCTCACCTAGAGCACTTTGTACAGGTCTAGGCATCACACTATAAAAAAGATATAAAGCTACTGGAGAGTGTCCAGAAGAGGGCTATGAAGTTGGCAAAGAGTTTGGAGAGGAAGCCATATGAGGAGAAGCTAAAGTCACTTGTTTTGTTCAGCCTGGAGAAGAGGAAACTAGGAGGAGACCTCATCGTCGTCTACAGCTGCCTCTCAATGTCAGGGAGGAGGAGAGGCAGGCACTGATCTCTTCTCTTTTGTGGCCAATGACAGAACCAGATGGAATGGCAGGAAGATGTGCCAGGGGAGGTTTAGGTTGGTGTGGAGAGTTTTTGGGCCGTATGCTGTGAACAACCCAGGGCTTGAGGTGGCTGGGGTGCACTAAGACCATGCGGAAATAAACAGAAGCTGGTCTGCCCTCGACCCAGGCTGCAGGAGGGCGCCGTCATCGTCGTCGTCACTGCGCATGTGGACAGTGCCCTGCAGCCAATCACCATCGTGGGTGGGGAAGAGTGACTGCAAGTGTAACCAGTCGTAGCCCGTGCTTGCCGCATGGCCTTTTGGGTATAGAGTATATAAGGGCTGGAAAAACGTGGTCTCGCGGACATTGATATTCAGTGTTGTTAAGAGTTCATTAAAGGGTATTGATGGTAAATTCATATTGAATTAGACTCATTAATCTCGCCGGCCCACCCGTCGTGCTCAAAGAGGTCCTGCCGGCAATTTTGCATTCTCCACGTCGTCTCACGACAGGTTGGACGTTAGGAAACATTCTATGATTCTATGTTGATTTTTCTATCTATTATCAGTAACTCCCCTTAGATACCCTTTTTGTTTGGTTGGGATTTTTACTAGTATCCTGCAACAAAATTAAAGACAAATGCAAATATTAACATTGAATTATTGTGTTCTGATGTGTCTTTTGAATTTTAGATAGGAAATTGTCATATGAAACTGTATGAAACTTTTTTTTTTTTTTTTAACTTTTATCACTGTTTTCAAAAACAGGAGTGGACTTAGGTTTTCCAGAATGTACACACCTTTGAAAAGGCCTTCCCATCCTTCAGCATTTCTCTAGTTTCAGGTTAGGGAATTTGTTAAAAAAAAAGGGAAACAGAATTCTCACCTTTGTTTTTAGAGAGAGCTTCCCTGGATATCCCTATGGAACAGAACATATTGTGACAGGAGAAATGTGTGAAAGCCAACAAGGCTTAAAATAAAAAAAACATGGAAGGCAAAATATATTTCTAATTTTACAAAATCACCTACATTGAATCCTAGTTGTGTGAGGCCTCATAGCAATGTGTTCCATGGGAGAGTTGTTCAGATTGGAAACAAAAAATAGTTATGAAAATTAAATGTTAGGTGTCACAGGGCATTTTCAACAAGTGACTTTTAAGCCAAGGGAAGTGAAAGAAAATGATGTGTTACATATTTAAAAGGAATTCCTGATATTGTTAAGGGGATTGAATAGTTACTTTTCTTCATTTTGTACAATTTCTTTGTTCTACATTCAGCTTTGAATGTAATAGCTATATGCAATCCATATCTAGGATAGCAATTAAAACAACTCTCCTCATCACATAATTGTATCTCTGGAGACAATTATGAATTCCATACTTACATTTTTAACCTTGACTGTAATCTCCTAGTTCATGTGTCTAGGTTTGCATAAACTTTGTCTGAAATTATTTTAACCTTGGAAGTAAGTAGCAGGAGCGATATTGTATGAATAAAATGTCCATATTATCTAAGATAGAGTAAGCAAAGGAAAAAAAGTAGTAAGAAATGCAAAATTACTCTTCTGTTTCTTGAGAATTTTGTGAACTAAACCTCAAAACTCTAGAAAAATTAGCAGTTATGATATTGCTCTTCTTTTGTATAAAGCTGATGTATGTGAGAGAAATCATTAAAGGGATCTGATGTACCAGAGGGCTTATGTTCTATTGATTTCAATTCACTGTATATAATCCACTGCAGTTTGAAATAGCAGCTTAGACCTCTGAAGTGCAGGGGTCAGAGTGTTTAGGAACTGTATCCTAGCACAGAAACAGCTTCCACAATAGACTTCTAATGAAGAAAATATCGTCTAGTTTATTTATGTAATTAACTGTTGACCACAGAGGTAATTTGGCTGAGTAGATTTTGCTTCTATTTTTTGTAAAAGATTGGAAGTATAAGGCAGATAATAATCTGGAAAACTGTTGTTGTTAATTTTGTAAAATGTGATAATAGGGAAAAGACCTGGAGGTAAAACTGAAAAACAGAAATGAGTGAAAACAAGACTGTCAGAAATGGTGATGGAGCCGTAATTACTTTCTTTGAGATCAGACCATGCTCCTCATCTTGTCACCTTCCCTTCTGATACCAACTCCTCAGCTCAGAAGGCTACATGCCACTTTCTCATCTTGCTCCTTCTGGCTTTTTCCAAACTATTCTGCTAAGCAATGCTACATGAGTAAACATGCCCATACTGAACTGCCTCCTCTGCAGAGCCAGAACAGAGAACACAAAGAAGATGTAGGAAAAGGGAAGAGGCTGTGCCTGGCCAGAAGTGAGATGAATGTGAGGCTCAAATATTGTTTGCTTTAATAAACCCTAAGTATGGCGAAAATTAATGTATATTTTAACAGCAAATTATGCCTTGCCAACTTCACTGAAAAGACTTAACAAAACTCTACATGTTGGCAAATGGAAGGTATTTGTAATTTTTTCCAGGCTTTTCAAATATTTTTTAAAAAGTAATTTAAAAATCCTGTTCAGAGAAATATGGTAATCTCTGGTTGACATATAATATAGTAACCTATATCTGTTATAGTAAGATGCGATGACATCACAGATTCACAGAATGTTAGGGTTTGGAAGGGACCTCGACAGAGCATCTAGTCCAATCCCCCTGCCAGAGCAGGACCACGTAGAGGTTACACAGGAAGGCATCCAGATGGGTTTTGAATGTCTCCAGAGAAGGAAACTCCACCACCTCCCTGGGCGGCCTGTTCCAGTGCTCTGTCACCCTCACTGTGAAGTTTCTTCTCATACTTAAGTGGAACCTCTTGTGTTCCATTTTGTCCCCATTACCCCTTGTCCTATCATTGGTTGTCACCAAGAAGATTCCGAGTGTCACAAGGGTGGTCCTTGTGACACTCACGCTTTACATATTTATAAACATTAATGAGGTCACCCCTCAGTCTTCTCCAAGCTAAATAGACCCAGTTCCCTCAGCCTTTCCTCATAAGGGAGATGCTCCACTCCCTTAATCATCTTCATGGCTGGACTCTTTGCAGCAGTTGCCTGTCCTTCTTGAACTGAGGGGCCCAGAACTGGACACAATATTCCAGATGTGGTCTCACCAGGGCAGAGTAGAAGGGAAGGAGAACCTCTCTCAACCTACTAACCACCTCCCTTCTAATACACCCCAGGATGCCATTGGCCTTCCTGGCCACAAGGACACAGTACTGGCTCATGTTCATCCTGCTGTCCACCAGGAGCCCCAGGTCCCTTTCCCCAAAACTGCTCTCCATCAGGTTGTTCCCCAACTTATACTGGAACCTGGAGTTGTTCCTGCCCAGATGCAAGACTCTACAATTGCCCATGTTAGATTTCACTAAATTTTTTCCGGTCAAACTCTCCAGCCTGTCCAGGTCTCGCTGGATGGCAGCACAGCCTTCTGGCCATGTCAGCCACTCCTCCCAGCTTGGTGTCATCAGCAAACTTGCTGATAGTACACCCTATTCCCTCATCCAAGTCATTGATGAATATATTGAATAGTACTGGTAATATATTGAATAATACTGGTATATGTATGTATACACATATATATTAAAAATTAGTTATAAGGAAGAAAGTGAAGAATAGGAATAAATGGCTTATTCTCTGGACAGAAGATTTTTAACCCGAGGTGCCTTAGGATTAGTACAATAAATGTAATAGAAGCAGTCTTAAATTTATCTAGAGGCATACACACAAGAGATATTGACTTACATGAACTATTCATTTAGAACAACAAAAGAATTTTAAATTCACTTGGGTTTATTTTCTCATTGTATTCACGGAATAAGCACTATTCCTGAAATACTCTTGTATTATGAATGGATCACTGAAGGTTTGTGTGATTTTTCGTTTAGATTCCTACAAGCACTTTCAGGGTGCTATTTGCACGGCATTTCAAGGTCAAGTGTGATGTGGTCCATCTCCACAAAACAAGTCATACATCAAGTGTCATACAACATACAGGTTATATCTCTTTAAAGAAGAACATCAGCTAGTCAAAATCACTTTAGCTTTACAAACATAATTTAATTCTACTGGACATGATACCTTGGTGGAAAAATTGAATCATAGTGGAGATTTATAATTTTTCCCCTTCTGTTTTCAGACATGACTTTGGCAGTGATAACTTGCAACGTTGCAAAATAAAAAACAAAAGAAAACAAAAACCAACACCATTATCCAAGGGGTAATTCAGGGAGACACCAACAAACAATAGAAAAGAAAAGAAGTAATTGAAGTAACTAATCTCGTCTCCTTATCAGTGAAACATATATTAATAAATGCTTTAAAAGCATCTGTTCCATGGTTCCATGATAGTTTTTATCTCTTAGGATAAATCACTAAGACAGGACAGAAATCTGTGCATGGAAACAAAGATGGATTTGGGGAAGAAGGCTTAGCTTTCAGGCTAAAGACAGATAGAAGCTCTCTAGAACCTAAAGACAGGGACAATTCAAAATTTTTTCTGTGCAACAAGTTATTGTAAGCAAGGTGTTCGTGTCAGATGAAAAGGGGCTCTGAGATTAAATTATCTGTCAAGTTAAAAGAGAAGGATTACCTGGCTCAAAGAATGGTCATGAAACATCTACAAGTTTGCACAGAGCAAGGGCTATATGCAAGGAGAGAAGTAGACTTTTTTCGCAACATCGTAGCAAAAACTGAGGAAGGTATGTGGCGAAATTTTACTTCAGTTTTTCCGTTTAGGGTTTGGACTGACTAAGAAAGTATTGATTATAAAAAAAAAGGGGGGCTTGCAATCCTAAATTGTGATTCATAGTTCATGAATAGCTGTGTAAATGATGACTTGTGTTTGGCCTTATATAAATCATTATATGCATTAACATAATCTTGGTCACTAAATAATAAAAAGTGTGTCTATCATTTGAATGAAAAAGGTAAATGAATACTAGACAATCTGTGTAGATTTTATGGAAGACTGGCGTAATCCAGAAACATGATGACAGAAGAAATTCATAGATAAAAGTCCTAGATAAAAGGCAATCCATGCATATTCGTTCATTTTTTTACCTATATTTTCTAAAGTGATTTTAACATCTTGCAAAGATTCAGTAAATGACACTTTAGCAAGCACAGTTACTTGGTTTAGTCCAGCAACAAATCAACACTTTCTTAGGGCATATTTAAAATATATAAGAAGCAAAACTGGAAACTTTATGATACAATCATTCATAAATTACTGTAGTTGTATACTTTGGATCATGCCTTGAAGCCTTATAGTTTATTGCTTGGGTTATTTTGTTTGTTTGTTTTGATTTTTTTGGTCTTTTTTAAAAATTTGTTTTGTTTTGTTTTTCTTTGCCAAAATGTCTAATAGTTTTTCAGACAAGAAAATGCACACAGGGCATGGAGTGGTAGGGTGGAGATTGGGTGCTTGTGGGGAGACCAGTGCCAGGAAGTCACTGGGGGGAGGTGGTGTGTGCTGAAAGGGTGATGTTCTTGGTGTGGGCTCTTGTGCAAGGCAGTGCTGCCCCTTGGCTCCTATCAGCTGCCCTATTTTTTGCCCCAGCACATCTCTGCTGGGATCACCCACTTCTCCACCTGGCTGTAATGAAGGCAGCTAGGGTAGGAGAGGGGTTTTCTTACCACTGTCAGTGCCTATTTTGAACCTGAGCTGTTTATGGCCAGTGACAGCAGCAATTTGAATGGTGTATAGTAAACTCTAAAGAGATCATTTTTACCCATTTACTAGTTAAATCTGAAGGAATAAATAGATTAACTGAAATCTATTGGTACTTCTGACAATATCAGAAACATCTCTGTCAAAGAGCACCTCAAGACACTGTGACAACTCTGAGTACCAGCAGCAGACAGTGGACAAAAAGAGGGAGTGATGCAGTATAAGAGTTCAATGTCTGCAGAAGCACAACAGAGTTTTCCAAATTTGCCCACAAAGAATGTTTAACTATATAGTCATGGTATTGTGGGCCATTTTCTTCTTTTTTTCCTTTGTGGATACAGAAACCAGGTGCTTCTAAAGAGTAAATATTAGTCATTAAGGAAGGTTATTATATTTCCCTTATTTAAAAATTAAATCAAAATAATTTCAATAGTCAGTTTCAAGATACTACTGTTTGAATGTGCTCATGTTGGCATGTGATAGCATCTAGAAGGAAGCTGACTTCTATAGCTAACAGCAATTAGCTGCCTTTATTTTGCATATCCATTTTAACTAGAAGATGTGATCAGGAAAGTTTCTGATTAAAACCTAAATAGGCTGATTATGGCAGCATATACGCTTCAGTGAAATACCCAACATTAGTAACTGTCAGTGACCAATATCAGATTAGAGACGACATTGTATGGACGTGAATGAGTAACTTTGACAGTCCTCAGCGGATGAAGTGCAGTATTTGAGTACGTGCAGGAAGATGAGAATAAGATATAGCTAAAGAACAAATCACCTCTTTTTTTTTCCCAAAGTAGCATACATCCCAGAGCAATACAATATTTTCTCTTTCCTTCACTGGGCTTGATTTAAGCTTCTTATAAAATTACAGAATTTGCAGTTCTATTTTAATAAAAACTCTATTAAACCTTAAATGAATGTTAGTAAAGGATTTTTGTAGTGGTTCAAATATTTCTAAAATTAGATACAGGTATTCGAGTACCACACACTATGAATCTGTATGATGTATTTCATAGCTTGTAAGAGATTTTATTGTAATATTTAATGAAGTATATACCCGAAGTGTGCCAAAAAACGTTTACTCTCCTGAGGATATGACGCACTCATCTTTGCACCTTTTCTTCTTTACATTCACTAAAACATCCAAGATTAAGTTATTTTTACACTGCCAGTTCTGAGAGTAAAACGGCTTAGTTTTTTTTAAAGAAAAGGAGAAAAGCATAGTCAAAATGATAAAAGGAGCTGTCACATCTTATTTCAGAAAAAATACAAGGATAATAGCTCCTAGATGTCATATTTGTCAAGGTACCAGTTCTGACACTCCATAAAATACGAAGAAATTGGAGTTTGGCCCAAACTCTAACTCAGACTTCTGGACTATGGGGTCAGTGTAGTCTGTGTTGTGTCCTGACACCTCATAAAGGATCTTGTCTGAGCATGCCAGACTCTCTTTCCCATATTATCAGATTTCCTTCCTTTGGGAGATATCTGGTCACTTTCAGTTTTAATTACAGCCTTTTTTTTTTTTTTCCCAAAATGATTTCTTCCCAGTCCAAATCTGTGATCAGATTTTGTCTCAATTAGAGTGTGAGCATCATGCATTGCTATGAACTTACTTAAGGTTTGAGGACTTAGACTGAAGTAACAATTAGTTTTGATTTTAAAGATAAATAAAGTTAACCATGCAACTTTTAGCTAAATAAAAAGAGTTAGGATCTCCCTATATAAGAGTAATTTAAAATAAATTAAAAGTCACATGATATAACTTTTATAAAATATCATATTGGTTACTGGGGAAAAAATCTCACATAAATAATATTTTAGTGAGAAGGTTTTGAACAAAATATTGTGGGATACTTATTTTAATCTTCTGTATTCTATTACATTTTAAAGAACAATATGAGTTTATGTGTCTGTACATTTGAGGCTATACATGTTTATATGTTTTTAGATGTGTCAATATATTTATATGACTGCACAGATGCACATTATTTGAATTATTGTACATGCCATTATGTAAAAACTCTTAATTATATATTTTTCTATCTCATATATATATATATATATATACACATATTGTTTAATATTTAGTAAAGTTCATTAAGAATTTTTGTGAGTTCACTGCCTGAAAACTGCAAATGAATTAGTAACAGACAGGACATGATAGATATGAACCAGAGTAGAGAAAACAGGGTTTGCTCTGGGGTCAATAGAAAAGTGTAATAAACCTTTGAGAAGCGTTCATCAACTTTTTACTGAACACTACCTTGTTTTTGTCAAACTGAAAACAAAACAGGAATTCAACTGGAATTAATAAAAAAAAATCAGCATGGAAACAAAAAAAAAGGAAAAAAATATTGCAGCATAATTTTCAACATACAGGTGGTTTGGTTTTGAATATCTAATGTGTAAGAAACTGACATGTTTCTTCCTAAAGTCACTACTCAGCCCTACTCTGGAAAGTAACTATTAACATGCTATAGATTATTTTCAGATTATAATAAATTCTACTTCTGAGACTATTCCTTTTAATTCATTTTAGATTTCCAAAATGATTGTCCTATGGGAGCAGTGAGGTTGAGTTTTCCTTTCTACTCTCTCTTTCTAGTGAGGTAAACATAGATTGAGATCACAAGAATTAATTTCCTGTTGATCTGAACAGATCTCATTTATTTATTCTTTCCATTCATTGACAAAAAAAAAAAAAAGTCAAGTGTCCACTCATCTCCACTTTCAACAGTAGTATAAGTTTGTGTAAATTTTTCATAAACAGTAGCTTTATTTCTCTTTAACTTGTATGTGTTCAATGTGTTCAATTAATGAGCAAGTGCTATTAGGAATTTTAGATTAAGACAAACAGCCTGCAGCTTCCCAGTCCAAATAGGTAATATTGCTTCTTTGACAATTAGTTTATTATTCTGGCACTTCACTGAATCCTGGCCGCGTTAGATTTGCCCTTAGAAGGAACTGAAAATTGTATATTTCACAGTTTCTAACTTTAAATCTAGCATCCAAATTTAACGTGACAGCTCCTCATGGGCCAATTAATTTTCCAAGCTATTTACTTGGATGAATATTTACTAAGTTGGCGGAGGAAATATTTAATATGGATGGTTTTGTCCACATAATCTCAGCTTTTCCAGATTGTTTTACTTAAAGTACTATTAAATTAAAATCTGCTCCTCCTCTTACACTTGTATTATACACAAGCTAGCTTGAAATCCAATTAGTGACTGTTAACCAAAAACTATTCAGGTTTTTAAATATCAGGAAATTGTATTTAGGTACCTAGATTTCTAGACCTTTAAGAACCGGGTCTAAAAATGTGCTAAAGCTGAGTTTTGCTAAACTTGAGCTGCTTCAAGAGTAATTAAGGTGCCAAAGAAAAAGGCAATGTAATCCAAAAAATCCTCACTTGAATGTTGCCATACTCAGCTGGGAATGGGAAAATGCCTTATGTGCCCTGGCACGCTTAGGGGCCAATCCCAAACTTACCCCTTTGCGGAGAACATCCCACTGGCACGTCTGTCCCTTTGAAGGAATTTTATCATTCATCAAACACTTCAGGAGCAGATCAGGAAGCTGCAGAGCAGGAGTCTGCACCAAGTGGGGCGTGTAGTCACTGAACTCCTGTTTTTTTCTCTCAGCTGGCAGCGGTGTCATACTTTAGATGCTGTGCCCTGTTTTGAATGTAAAGTTCAAACCCTGCTTATTTCAGAAAGTAGGACACATGCCTGGGAGCTGGAAGATCTGTGTTTTGGCCTCATTGCCCAACAGCATTTCTAAATGATCATCTAAACGTGATAAGTGTAAAATTAATAAATGGTTTCTCAAGGAGCCCAAACCCAGAAGTTCACCCTTCCATTAACACACCTTAGCCAGCAGATGTGCAGTCATCTGCTTCTTGATTTTTTCCTTTCTCTGCCTATAAAAGGTTTGGGACACTTTTCTGCACCACAGCACTTGAACTTCACTGGAAGGTGTAGTAATGCCCATCCCTGCCCCGTTCCTCATCCAGGCACTTGCTGACAGCACAGAAAAAGAAAACATAAGCTTTGCTTTGTTCACAGACTGAAACTGGCCCTGGTTCTCCAGTTGCTTAAATGTTTTCCTGGCCATGGCTAAAAGAAGAGAGTGGTTCCTTGCTCAGTCAGGGAATGACCAGTACCTACAAGTATCCAAAATCAATGGCAGTGACTCCCTGCAGCCCTGAAAGCAGGGACAGCTTTAATTCACTGGTTTTGCCCAGTAATTTCAGCTGACTACTTCCACTGGGCTGTGTATGTGTTGGATTTAGGTGCTGCTTAGCGTGTTGGTTAGTTCTGAATTTCATTCTCAGATGTTTGTCTTTACCTACACATTGTTTCTGCAGCAAGACATAGTGTGTGCATGTCTCCATCAAGAACTGGGTTCTGCTTTTTAGTAAGAGCAGGGAGAGACATCCAAAAAACCTAAAACTCTTTAATTCTAACTTTGAATCTGACTACAACTGTTAATGCAGGTATCTAAGCTTTATCCTTTCCTTTCCTCTAACTCATTTGCTTTGACTAATGTTAATGAAACCTTAAGTAACTTTAAAAGACATTTTTCTCTCCAAACAAGTTCTAACAGCTGCATTCCCTCAGTCTCTTTGGTAGCATACAAATCCTCCAGATGAGGTGCAAAGACTATAGACCTACTCTGGTGCCAAAGAAGTAAAACATTTGATGATGCAATAGTTGTACTATTTGCCTTTGCTTTTCAATTTCACTCACACTGGAAACCATGGGGCATTCACTTTACCTACTGTTAAAAAAATGAGGATGGCTGCCTTGGCACACAACTTACCTGTATTTTGCAGAGTCTTTCTGATGTTAAAAATGGAAAATGCATGCCTGGGTAGAAAATGAAGCAGAGATGTTAAGAGATTAGTTTCAAGTTCCATTTGCATTAAGTTCACAGGATGAAAACTGGAGTGATCTTTTCACATTTCTACAAGCTAATTATGGATATTTCTTGAAGAAATATACTTTGTCCTGCAAGCTCTTACCATACTGTGATGAAAAGTGGCAACAAATGGAAAGAAATAGTCATTTTCTAAGTGAAGTAATAAGATACTATATGATTCTTTGAGTAAGTTAATATTCATTAAAAGTGGTGAATTATTCAGTGAACAGCTTTTTACAACTCTGGAGTTACTTGCAGATCATAAAGAACTAAATAATTAGACAGCAAATAATGGAAATACAGATATAGATTGTAACAAATATTCTAAATGTGAGTAACAGAGAAATGGCAGAATTAACTGGATACGATTTTTAATCAGTTTTTATTAATGTCTATATTATTCAATTAGTTTCACCACAATGTCTACATTTTTATATAAGATTTTATAAGGTTATTTTACTGTGAATCTATCTCCCATTCTTGTGCTTTCATTATAGATGTGATGTAGAACTGATTTAAGCTTTCACCATGGAAATGAGCGATAGCAGTTATACTCACTTTGAGTACAAAGGTGATGGCATTTCATAGCCCTCATTTCAGGAAAGGCTTCTGTGGGCCTAAACATGGAACATAATCAAAGGATAATAAAGGCTTCAGTACTAAGGAATTGTTTGTGAGTGCAAAACCTTTCCTTTTAGGTTGTACAAGCTCAGATTAAGTTGTTACTTCTTATAATATGCCTCTAACTCTTCCACTTCTGTAGATATTAAAGCTCTGGGCAATCTCATTTTAATTACCCTAGACAGGTGTCCACAACTTCGCAGCAACATTGAGATAGGTAGTCACTACTAGAGTATGTCTGGCCAGACAGATGAGTCATCTGGATATGGGATGGCCAAATTTTGACAAAGCCGTAGCTGCATTGGCAAATCCTCTTGGCCTAAAGGCTCATTTTTCTATATATTCCAAAATTCCATACTTACTGGTTTGCCCTGAAATTTGGTGAATTTGATAGGAACAAGCATCTGGAAGATTTCCAGTTCTAAATCTGAGGTCATAGGTTAGTAGGTTTTCCTGAGATAAGGCTCCCATTATGAATGTCATAAAACGATAGGTGCTGCAAACTTCAGATGAGAATGTATAAAATTGTGGATCAAATCAGTGTTCATACTTCAAAGGCATCTGGAAAGGTTGTACTTCTGCTGGTGTCTGAGTCTCATTTTCTATCTTCTGAGATATATCACGCCCAAAAGTCTTTTCTGGGAGAGACAAGCAGAAGTGGTACATATGTTCAGGCACTGGCACAATAACTAGAAGATGAGGACAACCAACATGATTAAAGAAAGACAACTGTTGTTTCAATGCTAGTGTCTATTATTTAGGCTAAACAAGCAGAATGAGGAGCTAGCCGAAAACAAGAAGTGTCTTGGGGATAGGTCAGTATGGCATACCAGGACTTCTGTTGAGCAGGAATGCAAAATCTGGAGATGTCTGGCTGAAGCAGGGCAGCAAGTGCTGCTTGTCATGAGAGGAGGTAATGAACAGTGAGTAATTCAGGTTATATAGCCAGGATAATGCCCAACTATCCACCTAGGCAGTGTCTGCTGTATATACGTGTATTCACGTTTGAAGCAATAGAGGGTATCAGATAACAAAATAATTGGTTTAAAGTGCAAAGGACTTATAAAATGCTAATGCGTGACTGAGTGAATATAGAGCTCATGTTAGCAAGTGGGAGGCATAAAAGTGTTGTGTGGTTCTAAGAAGAGGAAAGATGTAACAATGTTACATCTATCATATATTTCAAGTTACTGTATTCCCTACACAATAAGTGAAGTTTGTTGAGAATACATTTGTGATTTCCTTTGGTAGCATGATAACTTTGGAAAGCACCTTTTTTTTGGCCACAACACTCCACCCCACCCAATGAAACATGAAGCAAAACTGTAATTTAGAAAGGGTAGAGAAGGTAGGAATATCACTTTACTGCTTCTCCCTTTATTTTTGGAAAATAAATAGTAATTGAACTTAAAAATTACATGGCAGAAACTTTGTTTACATGAATGTAAAGTTGCAGGGTGCATCAGAGTCCAGGCCTTTGAAAGCTGTGAAATGTATGCCACCTTTGATCTGTGCTGTAAAACACCGATATTTACTCCTATCTTTGAACAGTTATTAGCAGGAGTACCTACACCTTTGTCAGTTGATTGGTGAAGAAGCCTACTCCACCAGATGCACACTGAATTAGGTAAATATCACAAATCCTTCCCTTCCTTTTACAAACACACAAGCACATTTAGTCCTGCATTTTCAAATATCATGGCTACAGTTACCCCATCTCAAAATGCTGACAGTCTCCCTGGAAGTCCCTCTGTTAGCACAGTCTACAGGACACAAGACTGAAACATGGGATATCAAAACTCCCAAAACATGTGTAGGCTTCCCCTTTGGTTACCCAGCTGGAGGTCTGACAGAAAGCATCACCCCCTTGTTAAGCAGGCACAGTCCATCCCTTTGGCTGTAATTTAAAAGCATATCCCTGTGAAGCAGCTCCATGGCACCTTTCAGTCAGCCTCATCAATTAAGAGAATGAATAGGATGGTGACTGTATTTTAATCCTTACAAAAGAGTCTGGAGTTTAATTTTTTTTTTTTTTTTTTTTTATAGCACATATGTTTGGGTTTTTTGAATAAGTGAATTCCATTACAGAACAACAAGACTCGTAGTGGAATGGCTCTAATTGTGCAAAAATTGACTGTGATGATTTTTTTAAACAATAAGTTGATTTACTTTAGTTATTTTCCTTCTATATTGCACTGAGTCCCCACAATGACTCCACTTCATTTGCAGAAAAGTACATGGAAAACAATTTTCAGAGTAGCATATCTGAGGAATCATTGAGATCAAGCCTCATCTTTGCACTTTAAATCCTCTATGTTACATTGTGCTTATATAAAACCACCACCTCAGTTGTTGAATGAGAACTTCTGGAGCTAAAGGTATGAACTGCAGCAACCTGTGCTGCAGCCATCTGTCCAAATTACAACACAGCCTTGTTCCCTGCACACCGGGCACAAGAAGGGAAATGCAGCCTTGCAGAAAAGTGAGCTGACTTATTAAGTAAAAAAACACCACCTACTTCATGTGGCCACTTTTGGACAGAAAGCACTGCCTGAATTTCCAAAACCATCAATCTTCAGAAAATTTTCTTTGACATGTTGCTTGTTGAATAAATGTGAAGAAAAAGAGAATCCAGCCTATTGAGTAGATTATTTGTTATGATTCATTTACTCACATCTATTACCCAGTGCCTGAAAAGCAGCTGTCTTGGTGTTGATGTATGTTATAAAGGGTTTGGCATAGGTACCCCTAAGACCTGACCAGCTGTGCTCTTTCCTAAATTAAAATCAAACAGAGAAATAAACAGATTAAAGTAAATATCAATAAAGAAGCGGTTCATAAATAATCTAACATGTCAAATAAAACATAGGAAATGAGAAAGATGGCAGAAAATTAATAAATGTGCTAAAAGCAACCTCATAGCCTATTACTCAGTGCTGCAAAATTTACTGTCATACAGATGCTATAAATTTGTGACAAAATACAGGAAAGGAAACAAATGGGAGGCAAACCAGCAAAGTCAGTGCTGAAATGAATGCAATACTGGAAAAAGTTTCTACTAACCAGACCACTGCAATAGGTGTGAAAAATTCTAGTGAATTCCACAGAAGCATATAAGCCTGATCAAAAGTCTAGCAGGAAAAAATATGTTGACAGATATAGCTATGTAGATATAATAGCTTTATATTTTTTAACCTTAAGAATTTAACTGCAAGGTGTACTATTAAATTTTATTTTATCTAAGGCAAAATTAAAATAAACATTTCCCAGTGGTTTAAGTGATTGGTCAGGAAAGATCTAAAGAAATTCTGTCCCTTTGAAAATACACTAAGGACTTAAGTCATGAATATGTGTTTAATTAATGTAGGCAACACTTTATGGTATATGAAACTTTATATCCTTTTTCTGGGAGTTCCATTTTGTGCAGTTAATTTTTTAAAAAATTGTTCCTTTAGATCTCAGCTAAATTAGGATGCTTTTTTAATATGAATTTGGAGTTTTTCTGTCTGCCATATTCAGGAAACATGTGCTTTGTATTTCTGGAAATGCACAAGTGTCAGTATGTGGCAACTTTCACAGATAAAATCTAGACTGTTTTGTCCCCTGTCACACTCACATTGGGAGAATAGGCTTTCCTAATGTTGTATTTTTGCCTGTCCGTTGTCTTGTTCGCTAAGTTCTAAAGACAACAGTCCATGTCTGTTGACTGTGCCCACAAATATATTCCACCACTATAAACATATGGTGGGTGACTGCTCATCTTTGGCTATTAAATTTGTCAGAAAATGGTCGCACAGCCTCAGAAGCAGCTTGGGGTGAAATTCAACCCAGCTAACCAGATTAATGCAGATGTCTGAATCCCAGTGACTCATCTTATTCTCCGTTTATAATGAGGAAAAGAAAAAAGTGGTGAGTCATCTGACATATTTTAGACTTTGACTTCATGTTGAAAGCAGTCACACCATGTAAGTGTTTATGTCTCTTCATTAATTATAAAGGGAGTCTAGGTGACTATCAGATCTAGACACATATAGACACATATAATGAATCTTACCTTAAGTTTCTTGACTCCAGTTTGGAGATTGCTCTTTGTAGGGCACTCAGCAATTGTGGTTTAGGCCAGAATACCTTGTTTTGCCTGATCACTGGGTACTACATATGGTCCTTTGGGGTACCATATTGTGGGACTACATCCCTCTGCATTCATCAGATTTGTAAGTGTTATGTTCTGGTCCAGCAGTCTCTGACACAGATGGTTTAGGAGGATTCCAGTTCCAGCTTAGATCATCACTCCAGCCCTAAAATGCCAATCGATGAGCTGTAATGTCTGAGTAAAAAATCAGGCCAGATTACTGCAGTGGCACCTGCTAGTTTAAAATCTTGGAATCTGTATGGAAAGGAAAGGCATAAGCTCATTTTACAGTAAAACTGGTTCTGCTTTGTGACACTGGCCTTTCATAAACCTCCCCTTTGCATCCTTCTATGTGGCTGTTTACACGGGGTTTGGAGGATGGTTGTTACACATATGGATAAATACAAGTAGGAGAGGGTGTTAATGTAGCTTGAACTAGCAGCTGTAGGAGTGAAAATCCAGAGGCTTTCTTGGCTTTCTCATAGACTTCTCAGGTGTGCCAGAGAAGAGATATACTCTCAAGATGCTATCCTGCATTGAAATGTGAGCTCCCATGTCTTCTCCTTTCCTGACAAAAATGTGAAGATTCCTTGTGTCTGCATTTCTCTGTCTGTAGAATGGCTAGAATCTGCCAGCCTCAAAGCAGTTTTCTCAGTTTTGTTTATGTTTATAAAATGCTTGAAGATATTTGAAAAGAAGAGAAGTATAAAAAAGGCAGAGGTATTGTTATTGTAGAAGTATTAAATTTTTTCCTTATTTTTTTCCTTCTTGCTAAATTATAAAGAACTACACATGGAGTTATTACATGTCTAAGATTAAAAGAAAAATGCTGCAGTATACCAAATGCTTTGAAATCAGAAAAAGAGTATAATAACAGCTATAAAATGAACTATCTGGTAAAGCTGTTAAGCTGTACAGTGTGCTTAGTCTGAATTCCACATCTGTGTGAACATACTTCAACTATTTTAATCGCAATCAATTGCTGTCTGAGTGCATATATGTCCTCGTAAATTTGCCAGCCTCCCTCTCACATGAGGAATGTGTGACACTTATGCTTTAAGGTACTCCTTGTAAAAGCTGTACAAGAAGAGGAACAAAATAAGAAATCTACGTTGATTTAAATGTCATATTCTTGGCACAGATTAAACACCCATAGAAATTTACAGTCAAGATTAGGAGATGAGACTTCAGATAGTACCCAAGAAAATGACCTGTTGGTACTTAAGTATGTGAACTAGCTTATAAATGGGATAATACCAGCTTAAGGAGGGCTGGATTTTCTGACCTGATAAATGAGGCTTTTTGTTCTGCATGATTCTTTTATTTTTCTGTCCTTCTCATTTTTCTCTCCATTTGAAACTGTTCAGCAGATTGAACTGAAAAAAAAAAAAAAAAACAGAAAAAAAACACAAAACCCAAACACTTATTTGAAAAATGTTTTAAAATGTTTTAGAATATCACATAAATAAGGGGAATGGAGATGGAACAGATGCATTTCAGTGTGCATTCAGCACACAGTCATACCAGTAAAATTTAGGCTAGTCCAAGGGATCTTTAAAGGACAAGGTGAATCCACAGATTCTCAGGCAATTAAAACCCTAGAACTAGAATTTACAGGCCACCTTCTCAGCAACACTACATAGTAAGCACACAATGGTATCTAGAGATGAAAGAGATGAGTAAAATGCAGGGGTTTTTGCTAAGTCTATATGGTTAAGAAAGAGCATTTAATACAAAGAAGTGGAAGGCTGACTATCTTGCCTTTGAATCTCTCTGAAAACAGCTTGGATGGTCTGTCAATACACTCCTGCATTTAGAAGAATTAAATATATAGAAATATTTTTAACATTAGAAAACCTATTGTGTTAAATGCCCAAAGGTGAGCTTATCTCTGTTTGGAACAGAGAAACACTTTTTAAATATATTTTCCTCATTATCTTCTGTACTCTGGTTTTGTAAGGAAAAGTTTCATATCTTCTTCAGTAAGCTGATGATCAATAGGAACACTAATTATCATCATGTATTAAAAATCATAAGTGTAAGAAACCAGAATGATAAAACTTGCTGCTTACTTGGCTCTTTTATATTGGTATATTTTTTCACAGATGTTTGGCATTAGAACAGAAGATAAAAAGAAATTTAGACTTTTATCCTTGATAAGAAAACTGGAACAATCACAACATTACTACAAACATGTTCCAGTTTTTAAAGAAAGGTTTTATTTTTGACATTTTATTATTTTCATGGCCTCTCTTTATGAAAATAATTTTTTAAAATACTAAGAGAAGGTATCCTAATTATAATCAGATGAAAACATCACATCCTGGTTCTGAACTGGGGCAGCTCCTTTTTTTAGTGTTCTGAGGGGAAAAGGAGACCTGAGGGAGGTTCACAGTTGATTCTGGCTGTAGTCCCCCACCACTGCAGGCAGCGTGGATGTGGACTGAGTGTATAGATGGTTCTAGGGAACCCTGGGAGATACCAGGGACTTATGGAGCTACCTTGTTGGGTGGTTTCCTCCTCCAGCCAGGGCTGTTGTGTATGAGGCAGAGTGCGCACCAGCACAGCACACAGCAGTTGCATGATACAGTTGCACCATATAAGCCATATTTCGTCTGCTTAAGTGCCATATGCAAGACCATAGCCACACATCGGCTATTTTGTGTTAGACATAGAAGTCAACCATAGCTAAACACACAGCATTTCTAAAGCTAAAATCTAGCTCAGTGGAACTATTTAAAAAAATAAATAAATAAATAAAAAGAAGTACTTTAATATCTTTGATCCAAGGCTAGATGACATTATGGCATTGTAATGTTGTGAAGCACATCTTCAAAGATCTTCATCCGTAATATAAGAAAATCAACCTCCAGTCTTCTACCTAGTGATCTTTTACATCACTGCAGTGTCTGAAGAACTACCTTTGTGTATAGATAGCCTGCAGTGTGTTCCTTAGACTGGATATTCTTCTTAACTACAGCAAGCCAAACTAACATTCCAGGTCATTTCTCCTTTTGTAAGAAGTATAATAAATATGTTTGTCTCTTTGAATAAACATTATCATGATAGTATATGCTCTGGATAACAGGAGAGGAATTGTGTCTTTTCCAACAACAGTTTTCTTGTAGTTTCCTCAAGAGGCTGGCAATAGATACTTGATACTGCATTTTCACCTCCAAAAATACTATGTCTAGTATTTTGAATCTGGAATTTAATAACAGTAATAAGCATAATGCTTCAGTGTCCCTCTGTAAAGGTGTTATGTGTGACAGAATTACTACTTACTAACTGAATGTTCACTGAGGACCATAAGATGTAGGGAAGACGGTAAAAGAAATGTTCAGAATTTTAGACCAATTTTTTTCTCCTTTATCCAGCATTATTCATACCTTATTTTATCGGTATTGATGAAGTGAGTTGGTGATTCAGGTCATTTTTGTAATGCAGTTGCAGAGTGAAGGAGTTTTAAAGTGCATGTAAACTGAGAAAGCTGTAATGAACTTCGAATAAGTGGGCGCGATGAGTGTGATTCATTTCAGTTTATAGTCAGAGAGGAGATATAGGGATATTTAAGGAACAATTAATTTTATCCTAAGCTAAACACCTAAAATAGTACAGATGAAGTGTGTTTGAAATGTACTCACTGCTCTCCATCACCTGAAGTTGAAAATTTCATGACTAATTCAGGTTTAGTGTCTATTGTGTAGGTGTTCAAAGCTGTGTAAGGCTAATTCATTTGACTTGACTGTCTGTAAAGTAGCATGTTACTAACTAGCATGGATATGCCAGGCTCAGTTTTCAATTAGAACAGGTTATTCACTCTCACTTCAGACACAGAGCTGTAACTCTATGGGGGGAAGTATCCTCCTGAACTTTAACATACATAAAAGTCTAATGGGGTTATTTAAACTACATTTTATTTGTCTTTCTTTTACTGGTTATCCTACTTTTCAGCCGTGTGACTCTATGGCACAGTACCAAGATTATATTATTTAATTTATCTTTTTGTTTTGACTGACAAGTCTTCTTATGTAGGAAAATCTACTTGCTAATCTGAATAGGTAGTAATTTCAAAATGTATTTAATTGTTTGAAACTGTTCATGACTTTGCCCTTTCTAGCTTACTGTGCTGTCAGCTGAGATTGTAGGCAATTGAACAATTGCTAGTATTCTCTTGGAGGATAAAGGCCTTGCAGAGTTAGACCTAGCTTTCAGAGACTAATTAAACCTATCTTTTGTCTCAAGCCCAATCTAAAAATGTTGTTCGCCTAGCCTATTTCACTTATCTTCAAGAAGCAAAACGTTCACTCCTGACACAAGGCTGCATAGACATGCCAGATGAATGTTTTTTATTCTATTCATAAAATGAACAATGCTGAAAGGTTGAGTCTCTTTTCACTGCTGTAGGTCAGTAGACAGTACGCAGGGGAATAGCATTGCAGTACTGTGGATGAAAGTGAGGATGTTTTCAGACACAGAATACTCAGGAGAAAAAGACATTCTTTCAGTGAGCTACACCAACACAATATGGCTGAACCAAGACCAAAGGGAAAGGGAGATTTTTTTTCATGAGAAATCATCTGTCTCCCTTTCTCTTGATACTGGATATTCAGTACCAGGCTGCAACTCAATGCATTTATTGCTGCTAGCAGTCTCTCCTGCCCAAGAATAGCTCAGAATCAAGGCAGAATCAGTCTGCAGGAAATTAATTGCATCTCACTTGTCCTGGAATAAACTAAGCAGCTGGAGTTTAGGTCTCATTTATGTCAGAAGTTAGACAAACTCCCCTGTATCCAGAAAATTCACTTCTGGTTAAGGTTAGCATTGAAGAGCAGAATCTGTACTACCAACTACCATAGTCTTAACAATGGATCAAAAATTAAAAGGAATTCTACAAGGAAATACCCTGATGCATCTACTTCTGAATGTAGAAGCTTTATCAGTTTATACTTAGGTTTGGTTCCTCGGTAAATGCAGGACAAGATTACTAATTTGCAATCACCTTCTCCTGTTGTGTAGACGTACTTCTCTCATGACTAGTTACAAATCCCCTAAAAATAGGTTACTGTCTCAGGTAGAGACAAATAGATCACCAGGTAGAAAGCATTATGCCAAAAGAGATGCTTGGAAACCATACTCTGTCTGTCACAACTGAGACACAGAGTTATGAAATATAATGGGAACAAAATCAGAATATCTCAGAGGAGAGTTGGCTCCAGGTGGTTTGAACTTCAAGCATATTGTTTTAATGGAGACAGAACAGGACATAATGCACAGAACATCTCATGCATCACTAACACTCCTGGGAGCTGTAAGGCCAGATTCTTCACTTATCCACCACCTCATCAACATCCGCATTGAATATTACTCTGAAGGTAAAAAGCTGGGTCAGCAAACACAGTCCTTTGAAGATTTAACGAACAATTTCCATTTATTTTGAGGGGTATAACAGCACATCTGAAGAAGAAAAACTCGAGTAAGTAAAATCTGACACCTGGTCAACAGTTCAGACAGGAACTGTTTTAACAGATTTTGGTAGCACTCCAAGTGATTATTTACACAGTAAAAATTCTTGCTCTGTCAGCCTTTCTCAAAACAATTTATCCACCTTTGAAAAACTGCATTCTTCCTATCAGGGCATAGTATGTGCAGCACCCTGAGCTCTGTTCCTATTGTGATGCATGAAATTCTACAGATCAAAGAACAAGTTTAGGGGCCAACGCTATACTATATATTTAAAATTAAGATTCTCAAATGAGCAGAGTCTGCAATAGGAGAGTAGACACAATATTTTCAGTGAGCCCTAGTCAGTTGTATTAACTTTTTCCCTTTTTTGCCTTCAGGTACATTAAATGGTACCTATAGAATACTTTGCAATCTATCAATTTTCTAAGAAACGTTTCATCCAGTTATTAAGAGAGATTTTTAAATTGTCTTCATTAATTAACTTTTCACCAAAACTAGAGTATGCTTTTCAAATTTACTGATGCTGTAAAATCAAGAGGCATCATTAGGACAAAGGTGAAGTCAACTATTATACAAGAAGACATAACTGGTGTTACAGACTATACTGACAATATTGACATGAAATCCAGCAACACAAGCCCATGTTCTTACAGACCAAACAAATATTCTTGCTTCAGACTCAGAATACTCAAGCTGAAAAATGACCAAAACTACAGAAAACTTAGGGATGCAATTGCACTCAAGAAAATTATGACTTAGCTATAGATTTAAAAAAAAAAAAAAAGGAAACAAATGGGATATATTAAATGGGATATATAAAGGACTGATCAAGGTGTTTTCAATAAATCAACTTGTACTGAAATAGACAAAACTGTGATGGTGTATTAGGCTATGCTGCGTTCTACTTGGATTTGTTAGAGTGACTTTTTTTTTTCCTTCTTCATTTTTACATATTTTTATACTGGACCTTTCTGTTCAGACATGTATTAAAAAGGAATCCTATCCAGAATATTCAATAGTCTAAAATAAGAATAAATAAGCTCACTTTTAGTTCAGTAATGGAGCAGAAAAAACTTTACCTCCCTATCTAAGGCATGCAAATTAAATATCACTACTTAGTATTTTGGACAGACAATATCTAAGTTAGGAAAATTATATATAATATTTATTAAAGATGAGTGTTTATTTTTCTTATAAGCTAAGCATGTAAAAAAGTACTAATGTTAGAGAAATAATAAGCAGTGGATTATGGGAAACACTGTGTTTGGCCTAAAAAGCCACTATCTTTCATGTGGTCAATGCGGCATTTGTCAATGTGACTAATGTTTCCCATACCAGTGTGACAATATGATGTGCAGACTTAGTATTAAACACACTTGAGAACTGATAGGCACAAAAAAAACCAGTCCTGACTCAGGAAGTCCCACAGCTTGGGATGGTAGGAGGACACACCATGTAATTATTGCTATGTGTTTGCCCCATCTTGTTACTCTTCCCTAGGCATTTGTTATTGGCCATTCTCTGACAATAGGTTTGAAGGTTAGGTGGACCTTTGATTTGACCTAGAAGATATCTCCTCTTTTACAGGGAGGTTTTCACGCTCTGTGCTCAGTCAAACCCACAAGCGAGAGCTACACTGTGAACTTTCCTCCTATCTGCTGCTTTGCAGTACCCAAGAAGATAGTTGACACTGTATGTTAGCAGTGGTGCTTAACTAGTTATAGCAAAAAAAGTAATGAGAAAAGGCTGCATTTGAAAAAGAGGTGATCTAGGCATCACTGAGAGAGGGGAGTACAATTTCAGCAATGTATCAGTTCCAAGTAGGTTTTCAGTTCCAGGACTGAAATTCTGAGAGACAAATAAATATGGTTTTCCTGTTGAAAATACATTTTCCTTAAGTAATTTCCTTCATTTTCCTCATGTACCTTCACTAAGAAAAAAACCTAAATCGACAGAGTTTTTTTCCCCAAGCAGGTGAATTTATATATTTACTTATCCAATTAAATAATCAAGAGACTTTTTTAATGCTACAGTAACAAAAATTCATCATATTCATTAGTCTGCAAATAGTCACAGAAAATATTAATTGCAAAAATGCCTATTTCATCTGTGTTCATGTTCACACATATTTGTTCTGGAACAATATTTGAGCAAACATCCCACCAATAGAATTGAGATATTCTAGGAAAGAAAATAGTTCAATATAGCACTCCTTTAAGAGTTTCTGTGACATACAGACAGCAATCCCATTCTTTATGCATCATTGGTCAGAACTGATACCCAGTCTCCTCGAAAATAAGACCTACCCAGAAAATAAGTCCTAGCACAATTTTTCAGGATTTTTGAGGATGCTCAAAATATAAGCCCTACTCCAAAAATAAGCCCATAAATTCACTAAAAAGTAAATTTAAATAGTGTCCAGGCAGCTATACATGTAAAAAAAAGGGCATTTTTGTGAGCAAAAATTAATATAAGACCCTGTCCTATTTTTGGGGAAACAGGGTAGCAGATTTCTTCCAGCACACTTTTTTGATGGCTGGTAGCCTTACAACATTTCTTTTCCTTCTTTTATTTTGATGGGGTTTGTAGTTTACAAAAAAGCTCCATTAACTTATTTTCTTCTGCTTGTTTTCATTGTTGATGCCAAACAGTATTTGGTTTTGTAATTGCATAAATTCTGAAACTTCACTGATGCCTTAATTTTGGAACCTTCGATATACCCTAGATGCCAAGAACTGTCTGTGTTGTGCACATACAACTGTACCTCAGTCGTGATAAAAATGAGCAGCTCAGTATCTTCCTCACACCCTTACCTGACCCAGGAAAAGAAGGTGGGATTCAGTTGGCTAAACATAGGTGATGAGTGACTAGTGCAATGAGGTGTCTCATCCAGGTCCTAGCTGCTCCTTTGAAAGGGTTTGGGTCTCCCAAAAGTCCTTTGACATGCCTATCAACACCCTGTTGGGTGTTTAATGACATCAGACATTTACATTTAGAAAACCGATTCACACACTTGGTTCCAGATGAAGATATGTACATCTGGAGATTTACATGTCAGATACATGTATAAGTTCCCATGTTTCCATTATACAGAATGAGCAATTATGCTCAAGAGCAAAGATGCACATCTCTAAAGAGTACACTGACTGGGTTTTAACACAGATGACATATCAGATGCCATGAAGTAGCTAGCATGCAATGGAGTCTCTTCATGTGTCAGCAAGAGGATTGGTGAATAAACCCTCAAACTACAATTCAGGACTGGATCCTGAATCAAAACCATACCTTTTCTTTTTTCTACTTTTTAGCACCGAAGACTTCTTTTCAAACTATCTTCTCTATTTGCCATACCGGCACACACTGATCCCTTAGACACCCATACCCATCAATTGCAAACAGTGGGCTTTAGTTGAATCTCATTCTCTTCCAAAATGTCTCTTACTTCCAGTTTTAGAGCAGAAGTAAGTAAGTCATCCACACATTCTTTGTCGTATTGACAGTACTGACTCCTAAAGTTCTTCCAGAAGCACCCTCTTCTGTTACCCAAATAACTTTAGATAATTGTACTGAATTCATTATCTGCAATATGAGTCTAAGAAAGCCTTTGCTTCCTCTCACATGGCTGCACTACTTCGTTAGATTTTTAATTATTCTTTTAAATATATGAGTGTGTCTGAATAACAGGAGAAGAATGGTGATGAAAATCTAAATTCCACTACAGTGCAGAATAGCCTGGATTAAAAAAAAAAAAAAAAAAAAAAAGCACACCTCATTTTCATATTAAAAATTGAAAATTGTTGCATCTTGAAAATGACATCTCATAGTAATAATTACAAGCAAAAGGATAAATGGTACTAATTTTACCTATCTTCACTCTATAGATTTTAATTGTGAGCCTTCCTCTGTTCTGCAGTGAAGAAGTGAGACTGTACTTTTACATGATTATTTATTAGTAACTGGTCCAAACTGATTTCACATAATCATAGCTGAAGAATTAAAATACATCTCACAATGAGCCATACACACACATACACATGCATACAAAACATTAACAGCAAAAGATAATTAATAGTTCTAATTGCTAGCATAAGAGTTCAAGTACCTTGAAATTTTTATTTAACTGTAAGTGATCTGACTGTCATGCCATGATACAACACAATGTATTATCATAAAATTACTTTCTATTATGTTGAATCATGACAAAACACAGAATGCATTGCAACAAGACAGAGCTTGCCAGTTGATCGGTTGCTTCTTGACGTGATCCAGCTGTGCGATAAACAAATACCAACCTGTTAGAAACAAGACTTCCAAATCTAGCAGTATCTGTCAGTTACAGTAGCAGTTCTGTGTATCTGTCTGTATTTTCTGAATATCAAATATTAGCAGGGAGATGGGTAGTGCATACTGTACAGGAATCATTGTCTGTCACAGTAATTCATTTTCCAGAGGTTCCATATTAAACTAGTCAGCATGTTCACAAAGTATTTATTTGAATGTGTTGCAGTTTGACCCTTGCCTAAGTCATTATTTAGATTTTCTTTAAATCATTTAATTTTCTTACTTTTCTTGTTTCTCACATGCACTGAAAACACACAGGCCACCAGAGGTTACTGTGATGTGAGAAAATAGAACACAGCTCTTGGTTTCCAGACAGATGTTTGGGACAAACAACAGTCTTGGTTGTAACTTCAATATGTGAATTACCTTTTCCATCAATGTGACAATGGTCAATATGAGCCTTTTTTAGAGCTTGCAACTCCTCAATTTTTGCTTTCCAGTTATGTGGACTTTGCAGGGACTTGCAAAGTGACTGAGAAATACAAAACATGCAAAGGTAGGTCGGATTAAACACCAAGCTCAGAACAGGATACCTGATGAATTTTCTGTTCTTATGTCCAAGACCCTGTGTTGCAGCAGTTCAAACATAAATTTTCTTCTGATCTTGGGGAAGTGTCATGACTCTGTAAGCTACTCACTACAGCCTTGTAGAGTTTGCTTAGGCTGCTATGTAACCTTAGCTGCACGAAAAAGCAGAACAGAAGTGACATGCTCTGGATTTAGCCCTCCATTAACTTATATCTGTATTTTCTATATCTTCTTTGCTTCATTTGCAAGCTTTCATGAGGGTTATAGAAAATTTGAGTTGAATAACTGAAGGAGAATAAAATGTTCAATGTATAATTATAAGATGATTGGAAGGTTTGAAGGAAGACACTATTGTTTTCAATTTAATAAGCAGAAAATCTAGCCATGTTACTTCAGAAGAGCTAGTTTATTTCCAAAAGATGTCCTGGGAAGGGGGAAGGATTTATTTGAAAGTACTGACAAGTGTGTACATTTGAACACACAAGCAGCTGCAAAGTTCTGGTTAATACAATGCAAAACAGACACTATTCCCTACAGCTGTATTTGCAAGTAAACCAGAATTTCAAAGGTTTGTAAAGAGTTCAATTTTAAACAATGCTTCTGAGGGGCTCTTAGCTTGCCTCTTTACCAAAAAATCACTGTGGCATGAAAGTTGGTATATATAATATTTGCAACCTGGGAGCAATTTTTAAACAAAGTAATACACCTTCATTTTTTTTTAATTAAATTGTACAGGCTGTTAACCTATAATCCTAAGTATAGTTATGACATTTTCTCTACATGTATCAGAGGAGTCTTTAATTACACATGGAAAATGTCAAGCTAGTTAGGATAATGCACATTTCTGAATTTCAAAAGACTGGGAAAGGGATTGTAGCCAATCAATATGAGAGAAAATTAGTTGTTTAACTGATATCCAAGCTAGCTATTAAGGGCCAGGTCTCAAAAAGAGATTATTTTTTCTAAGCCCTATCCTAAGTTCACACTCTGTTTAGTTGTGTCTTCTTTCCTAGAGAGAATATAGTAGACAACCAGAAGTATTACAAAAAGTACCAGCTGGCTAAAGCAAATGATCAATGAGGTCTTCCAGATTCTTTATAGCATCCTTGGATTTGCATTCCAAAAGTAATGAATCTAGTGGAATGACCATATGTAATATTAATTTTTAATGTATAGTGCCACTAGGACTTGGACTGCTTTCCCTCCTATTCTCCCATTTAGAACTCTGAGGCTCCAGATGCTCTTAACAAGTTTCACCAATAATGCTACGAAATCCAAGTAACATTAAAGTATTAATTTTACTAGAAGATAGACGAACTCTTTTCCCCTGCAGCACCACTGGGATACAACGTAACTTCAGTCTTCTTCAAAGGATCAGGAGTTGTGAGATGAGATGCTTTTGAAAAAAAAAAATCCAACTTAAGTGCACACTTTTGAGAACCAATTGATTTATGCTTAGTCTCATGTTATTTAATGGAAATTATTTAGTAGAAGAAGAGGAACTCAGAATACCTCAGAGAAAAGGCCAAGTATGTATTATGTAGCAGGAATCTTGATTGTGGCACAATTAGAAGACAGTCTACAGAAAATATTAATTTCTAACATGGCAGTAGGCTGCAGAATACATTGAGCTACTACACCTCACCAGTGATAGACACAGTGGAAAACTCTAAAAGATATTTAAATTACTTTTCTGAATGAGGAAACCATCGACTTGAATTTTTAGAAGTGTGCAAGCCATTACTGTATGATTCATTAAAGTACGAAGGGTACAAAGTAGCAGAATCTTAGCCCTAGCAATGGCTATCAGAAATAAATGACTGTTCCTGGAAGAGCATTTTCTTGTCTTATTAGAAATAAAGGATCTCTGGGAACTATCCTCAGCTCCCTGCTGTATCTGCTGGGCTTCCTGCTTATTCATGGCTAAATTTAAAGTCTGGAGTTATAACGGTGAGCTACAACATATAAACTCATTAATATTAGAGGAAAGAGCTAACAAAGGAGAAAACAGGTCTGCCTCTGACACTGTCTGACTGCTGAGACTATTTAGCTTGCCACCGTACACATGAACGCCTAAGAAAAACACTGCATTTCAGCACAACCATCTTGGAAGTACAATCACCTTTACCTTGCAGAGTGTGAAGAATAATAGAACCTCATAACCATAGTGTCGGCTTTCAAAAAATGTGGCTTACTCCTGTCTGCACCATTTCCATCACGTCAAGCCATTCTGCAGGGTAAAACGTGCCGACTCCCATTCAGTTACAGTAGTGATGTCCCAAAGAATATGCAGCTTCAGCCTGACTGCTAGAAAAACTCCAGAGTTCTTCTCTGTGTAGCACCATAAGGCTGGATAATCTGCTGGCACACATTATCTTGGAAGCTTGTACTTACATAATAAAACAGAAAATCTGTCCTTAAGGCTGAATTCCATATTTGGAGATTTTTTTTTTCTCTTTCTCAATAGATCTTTATTTCAAATTTGGCTTTACTGAAATCCAAACAGCTGTTTACACTAGAAAACCTCAGATCTGCCAAGACACTAGTATGTACTCAGCTCTGTACTCTGTTGGTAGTCCTATTCAATTCAATGAGAAACTACTCACACTAAGTACATTTTAAGGATGGGTATTTATATTGTCATAGAATCAAAGCAGACCTACTCAGAGTATGTAACGATAGCAGAGTCTGACCATAATAAGTGTTGTTTCACGGCTGTTCTAAACAGACTGGTGTCTTGATTCCTTTTCATAAATCTGTGTTATCACTTTGGGCAGCCTCTTCTTCCTCCATTTTTAATTCTGCTTTATTTCAGATAAACCGTCTTGGTAGGCTGGGAGTCAGAGTACTTCTGGAAGTTTTCAGTAGCTACGAGTTAAAGCAATTTTGGTACCTTCATCAGTTCAGCAACATTTTAGGTCTATGCTGCGCTAAGACTGTCAATACCAGCTGTCACCACAACAAATGTAAGGCAAACAGATTAGAGGAAGTCATTTCCTCCAGATAACCACAGTCACTAAGCTGCTGGTCATCCTGTTTTCAGCTGATTTATTACCTTATGAGAAACTTCCTAATTAGTTTTATTTATTTATGTTCATTTTTTAAATTAGTTTAGCTATTATGATCTTCTTTTAATTAATTTGCTTAAAGAATTAGAAAATATCTATAGATTGTCTGGTGTCACCTTGTTCTATCATAATATTTATACAAAGAACATGAAAGGAGACAGGTGCCAATCAATTCCCCTTTTCTATATGTCAGAGATTATTCTAGGCGTATAACATTCTGACTTTTTAATTGCATAAAATAAATAAAAAATATATTTCAGGGGATTTTTGTTTAAACTTCTTGTCTCTAATGAAAGCAAGCTCAGAAAAAAAACTGTTGCATCCACACTACCTGGACTATAACAATAGCCATATATCTGGTACAATTAAAAAGTAAAGAATTCAAGAGAACTGGCTGAGAACAAGGTCAGGTGATTGGGTAGCTTTCAAGCATATGACCTTCTTGTAATTTCAAGGGTGTCTTGTACATTTATTTTCAAATGTGGAGATCTGTGACTTCCTCAGGCTGACTCCCTCCATTCTTATTAAAATCTCCAAGTTTTTTTTCCTGATGTTGTGACAGTAGAGATTCTACCCTTGAAAATAATAATCATATTTTTGTATCTTTTTCTGCAACTTGTATACAAACCATATCATGAAATCAAAACCAACAAAATGGTGAAGTTTATTTTAGATTCCATATTTCTCCTCAGACATCCTGTTGACATCATTGGTCAAGTTCTTTTTTAGTTTTTGTTGTTGTTGTTGTTGTTGTTGTTTGTTTGTTTGTTTTTTTAATGCTGTTTGGTTAAGCTTGAAATGTTTAATTCAATAAGATTTAGGCAGGTCTAAAGCAGATGGCATAGGATGATGCTTGGATTTCTGATGGGTCTACACAGAGGCTGGGAACTGGCACACCCACAGGAATCCAGTCCCAGGACGAGGTGAACTGTCCCGCAGGTGGAAATGCTCAGGTCCCAGGTAGCTGAGGGGAAACAGCTGGAGGCCACACCAGAGGTGGATCAGTTTCACCAAGCTGCTGCAGAGACAAGGCAATTTTACCTTGGCTAGATATTTCCAGAAAATCCAGGAATTTAATTCAAACATTTTTTTTTTCTTTTTTCTTTTTTTTTTCTGATACCATAGGGTTTAGGCTAACATTAAGCACTGAAAAATTTCCCTGAGCCATGGCACTATCTGGAAAGAAGTCAATGTTTACTGGAGCTGGAGGAGCTGGAGATGAAATCACATTGACAGACAGTTTTTCTCTCTTTTAGAGTAATAAGAAATAGCGACATCTGCTTTAATAAAAAGGCAGGAATGTTATCAAAAATGTCCTGGGTCTGAAGCTAAAAATCACAGGCTCTGTGGATTGAGATAAGGATGAACACAACTCCTGGAAATTAAAAAATGAAGAAGACAATTCCCACAAATATTAAACAAAAAATCAAATGCAACAATCCTTCTGTCTCCCCCTTTCCTTCCCAGCTCTGATAGATTATCTCTGTTAATGCTAGGATATGCTAACCATGTAATATAAATGTCATTTTCATCCATCTTTTTCCTTTCGGCTTTATCTCGTTCTGAAGCACGCTTGCCATGAACTTTAAATGCACATTGTTCATGATGGAAAGTGTCCTTTTTCTTTTCTTTATGACATAGTCCTTCTTTTGGACATGAGAATAATGGACATGAGAATAACAATCTGAATTATATTATGTACTGAAAACCAGCATTTCTTGCTACTAAGATATTTCAGGATCCTTCAAATATTTTTTTTCCCTGCAGTGACGTGCTGATAGCATCACCACAAACATAATACTATAGGTTAGTAATGAAAATAGTCTGGAAGAAGGGTAGGAAGGAAAAAGCTTGAAAAAATACTAACAGAATGAATGAGCTGCATTTCTTACTTTTTTAAGGAAGAAACCAATAATGCAGTAGAACCCCACACAGCCTTCAACTGATCCTTTTGGAGCTAAATCAATTAAAAAGATGTGAAAGGAATATTATAACCATTTAGAGGAACATTTGAGCAGAGAAAATTAGATTTACTTGGCATAGAGTTCCCTTGTCAATGTACTATAGAGAGAACAAAGGACCTCAAGGGGATTGGAAGACTGCAGAAATGTTCCACCTCTGGCTTTTAAAAATGAGATTTTCAAACAGGAGTAGGAACACATTTTAAATAAATGGACCCCAGATTTTATGCTACTCATTAATGGTGAAACAAAGAAACTAGGACTAAAGGGCACGTTTAAATGTTCTGATAAAAGAACTTAGGCCAGAAATTGTTGTCAATTCAATTGAACCAAAATTTTGGAATTTTTTTTTAAGAATCAGAAGCATAAAACATTGTTAAAGATCATAAAGAGGAACATTGGACAACATAAGAACATGAATGCCCAAAGTCAGAAATTACAATATTTATATAGGAGAAGACTAGTCAAAATCTTCCTCATACAATGAGATGAATATGCATACAATTATATGTCACTGAGTATATTTAAGAACAGATCAGACAATAATGTGATAATATAGTTGATCTTTTCTTTAGGTAGCTAAATGGATTACTTTCTGAATGCTAGATGATTTGCAGCTGCTCTTCACCTTCGTCCATAAGAACAAAATAAAGAAGAGATGCTGGAGGGAAGAATTTATAAACTAAAGTTATAATTTAGATGAGAACGCAGTCATTAGAATTACAATGTAGCTTGATTGAAAGAATTATTTAAATCAACATCTTCAGATTGTGTATATCCTTCATATATAATTTTGAATTGATAATTAATAATTAATATGACAGCATTGAAAAGGTTTAGATCAATTAAATCATCTGTCTACTTTAATTCTCATTAAAGGATTGTTGTGATGCAGAGATCTTTTGTCGGGTTGGGAGAAGATTACTTCTCACTTTAGGTAACTTAAAAGGGGTTACCCTTTTCTCATTGGAGTTGACAGTGAGGAAGGATGACTTCCATCCAATCAATAGATTGATCAAGCAACAAACAAATCAGATACATAGCAACCAAGAAGAAATCTGCAGAAAGCTTACTGTATAGTACAGGGGAGCAAAAAGGTACATGAGAATTCAGCTCACCTGATGCTAGGAATCTGCTGTTAAACCTGATTTAGCCACTCCCTCAATGGACAAACAGAAGCATCGACAGCAAGTGCTTCTCTGTCTTCTTTCATTTCTGATAGCAGGAGCTCAGGAAATTAACCTACATCTGATAAATGTAAATGAAATTATTTGAATCCTGAAAGTTTACCTTCACAATAAACCAGAAATTGTTCCCTTATATGCTGTTTATATCATAGTAAAATATTTAAGTCTAAATATGCCTTTACAAACAAAATTGCAATTTCATACTTTTAGTATTTCTTCTCAAGAATCAGAATTAACAAGATTCCCTTGTGGCTGTTGCTAATTTTTTGCAGCTTGTAATTTATTGTGTAAGGGATTGTTTTGCAATAAATCCTTTGTTTATATTTCATTTGTTGTATTACTGCCTTAGGATTGCTTTCATTTTAAACAGGTTTGAGAGCACTCCACGTTAAAAGGGTGTATTTCTATGTTAATAAACACTAATTCAAGTGGCTTTTTATCTTATGCATTTCTTCTGCCTTCAGTGTAATCCTGAGTGATGTCACCCAGTGAATTCAGGGCACTCAGAAGGATGTTTGAATAATTGGAAGTGCATCTTGAGTACCTTAGAAGCCGTATTCTGCTTTCACTTCATAGTACTAATACCCACTGTATTTCTGTACAGAAGCAGCAAAACTCACATTTTGGAGGCATGGAAGCACTGAAGTTTGACAAGCAAATGCATCATCAAATTTCATAAGTAGCCAGATGCACGTAATGAGTGAGTTGTTTTGGTGATTCCTTTTCCTTCTCAACAAACATAGCAGGTGGAAAGGCAGATTCATATCAGTATCATTACCAAAAAACAGGGAAGAGGAAACACTGGATGCAAGTATTGTACCAGGTCCAGACTGAACTGACTGAGGTGGAAAATTCACTATCAGGATTAAAATCTATTCTTAATTCTTCTCATATTGGATAAGTTTTGCTAAAAAATACTTGACAATCATGTGATAATATATATTGCACTGTAGTATACAAAATGAAATACTTAAAAACAAAACAAACAACACACCCAAACTTGAAATGGTATAAATTTCAACTATTATATAGTCTTCTATTTTTTATCTTAACTATTTACAGTGTAGTCAAAAAATGTGTGTACATTTCTACAAAAGCCAGCAGTAAGGTTTTGGTATTTTGCAATGCTGAGTGAAATAATTGTCCTGTTACGACAGTTGCCCAGTGTGGTTATGGCCTTAGATAAGCTTATATTGTAATGAGAAGAATAATATGATCATATTAGAAGAGCAAAATCCAGAGTTGCTTAGAAAGCTAATTATAAGAGATCTTACAAGATTCCTTATCATTCTGAGGTGTTGCTCCATATCTAGTGATGCAATAGTTTACTTTGTGGAATTCTGCGTTTGCTCTCCTCATTTTTTTCCAGGCTTCCGTTATGAAAAGTGACTTCTTCTGAGACTGATTTGTTTTTACAGAAAGTATGCATGAGATGGGTTTGAAATAGCCATGCTAGCAGGTCACAATGAGAAATCATGAAAAGGAAAATTTTTATAAATTTGTTTTCATACTGTTGCTCTTGTTGAAAGTGAAGTTCTTTAATACCAGGGTATGAATATATTTGTCATTTGACAATCAGTACTTCTGAATCCGGAAATCGTCTTAAAGATTTCCAGTGCTATTTCTAGCCTCCCAAGTACTGCACACATTTTAAAGCTAGACATTAATACATTTCCTTTAAGTATTATAAGTAGATAGGTTTTGCTTTCATTAATTGAATAGCACAGAGAAGGTTGGATAGAAAAGAAAGTAAGCTTAACATCCCAGTTTTCATAGAAATACTATTACAGTGATTGACAGATAGCCATGGTGTAATCTACGTTGGCACCTTTCAAAACTGGAGGTCTCCTTTCCCCAAAATGGGAATGACTCTCTCCTATAATGTCTCCTTTGAAATCTGATGAAGCACAGGGTAGAGACGTGGACAGTGAGGTGGGCAGAAAGCCATCTGTACTGCTGGGCTCAAAAAGTTATGATGAGTTGTATGAAGTCCAGCTGGAAGACAGCTGCCAGTGGTTTACCCCAGTATTGATACAGGGTCCAATAGTTCAAAACCAACACCTCCATTAATGGACAAGACACTGCAAACTTGCAGACTATACAAAACCAAGAGGAAAGGCTGATGCACCAGACATTAGTGCTGCTGTATACTGAAAGGCTGGAGGAATGGGTCAACAAGAACTTAGTGAGGTTCAGCAATGCACCTGGGGAGGAATAACTTCACGCAGCAGGAAAAGGTGAGAGCTGATCAGCTGGAAAGCAGCTTTGCAGAAAAGCATCTGGGCATCCTGGTGACAACAAGTTGACCATGACCCAGGAACGTGCCCTCATGACAAAGGTCAACAGCCTCCTGGGCTGCATTGAGAAGGGAGTTTCCTGTAACTTGAGGGTGATCCTTCCCCTTTATTCAGCAAAGGTGCGACCACACCTGAAGTACTGTGTGCAGTTCTGGGCTCCTCACTGCAAGAGGGACATGGAGAGAGTCCAACAAAGGGTCACTCCGATTTTTAGGGGACTGGAGCATCTGTCCCACAAGGAAAGGCTGAGAGAGCTGTGTTTATTCAGCCCAAAGAGGAGAAGGCTTAAGGGGATCTGGTTGATTTGTATAAATACCTGATGAGGGGAGACTAAACAGAGCAGACTCAGACTCCTCTTAGTGGTGCCCAGTAACAGGACAAAAGGCAACATGCACAAACTGAAATATGGGAAATTTCATTTAAACATAAGAGGAATTTTTTTCATTCTGAGAACAGGTTACCCTGAAAGGCTGTAACACCTCCTCCCTTGGAGATTCTCAAAACCCAACTGAACACAGCCCTGAACAACCTGCTGTAGTTGACCTTCCTTTGAGCAGGGGATTGCACTAAATGACTGCCTGAGGTCCTTTCACTCAAGTAAAAGGTTCGTCCTGATATACTGCGAAGTTCTAAAATGAACAATTGAAGTTATTCTTTGAGAGGATTTCAGAAATGGTTTCACAATTTCAACTTCCATATCTATGGTATATTTTTCAGACATCCACAGATACTGTGCTCAGCTGGAATTTCCTAGGTTTCTTATAAACTGTCACAAAAAGTCTGGAGGTCATCTCACTACAGAATACAAAACAATTGAGGGGTGGGAACTACACCACCAAGTATTATCAAGTAGGGAAAATTTTCTGTTTGCACATTTCACCATGTCTATAACTTCACAGCTAACATTTGTCAAAGATGCAGCCTATGGTACTGCTTTCAGTAAATCAGTTTGCTTAAACTATATACCTTTCCCCATGCAATTCAGGAGCATGGTCTTCCAGACTTCCAAGTTGTAGACTCCAATACCTTTAAAAAATAATTACAATGATTCTGTGCCATATGGATCCTGTTAATCTCCCTGCTAGAAAAACTTTGGTAATTGCTGAACTTAAAATGACTGTTACAAGTTATTAATATTTGACTGCTACTAACTCTTGTTCTCTGGAGATACTTAAGAAAGCCATAGGCTTTAACCAAGAAACCCTGAATAGTAAACAAAGGAACTCATAACTACTCAGTCTTAAGAGCTGTGCTGATAGCATCTGCATCTGAGGGCCATAACAGCTATAAGACCTGCCATGGGACCCCTGGCGGTTAAGAGCTGCTGATAGAGCTTGTAAAAAGCCTTGAAGCCTGCGTCATAGGACATTTGGAGAGAGGTCAAATGATTAGTTGGCCAGGACTTCTGATGAGGTAAATCAGCATATCACCACTGAATTCAATGGATCTTCATCAATTTTCAGCACCTAAGGATCTGACTGAAGTCCTGCTGTTCCTGTTTTACCATAATGGACTGCAAGACAAAACAAAGTTTGTCAAACTAACTTTGTAATTCACTAGATTTTCACATTAGCAGAAATACATAGCTTCTAAAAAGGTATGTATCAAAAAGTCAGTGGTAATATTCCTGGACTATTCATGTCTTTTCCTCATATAGTGCACAAATACATTCAAATTTCCAGATCAGACACTTTCAGACAAAGTGTGAGCCTATGCTCTTCACTTTTTCCTGTGATAAACTGTCAGTAGGAAACCTTACACAACAGAAGCTCAGAAAATGCCGATCAGAACAGAATATAAGTGACAGATTCAAAATTACACTGGCACTCTGGCGCTACCTCTTGCTCAAACCTACACGAGTACATTTTACTCCTATTGTCCAAATGCAGGTTGCAAGCCCACCTTTTTCTCTCATATCAGTTAGTAAGATACAACTTCACCTTCCTCCTGGAAAATGCTCAGTGCTGTGTTTTGCTCACCATCCCGATGCAGCTGTGACCTACAATGAAAACTTAAATAAAATAGCCTACTAAACCCCATTATTTTGTTTTGTATTTATTTAGCATTCTGCCAAAACAAAGTAGTATGAAAGCAAGTCCTTATCACAGGGAGGTTACTTGGGTTAAGAAGGGATTGTACAGCTAGCAGAGCACTTCCCTGTGAGTGAACACACAGAAATCCTTATGGAAGTTACATGTTTTGACAAATACCATGCTATTTAGAATATTCTAGCTAGACAAGACAGCTGAAACTGTTTCTTTTGGCACTTTAATAGGCATGGGAGCAACGCACAGTGATAAAAAGGGACAAATGCAGACCTGTGAACAGCCACTTGCTGTTTGAAAAGCTAATCACTGGGAAGATGTGACCTAGGTGAATTTCTGGATGCTTTTTGTCTATCAAGCATAAGATGTAACTGTTGTTACAATGCTAGCCCCCTGCAATGCATTCTCCTGCAACTCCAGGGTCACTGGGACAAAACAAAATCATGTCAGTATAGTATTATTAAAGATTTTGTGGGCTGTCTCTCCATTGACAAATCTTGTGCTAGAATACCCTCTGTTGACACTTGTAGCTTGCTGGAATAAATTTCTCTTTTTTGCAAGTGTTATAAACCACTATTTACAATCCAGCTTTATTTGTTTTCTTCCAAACAAGGCAAACAAAATACTGGACTGGATGTGTTGAAGTTCCTAAGTACTATAAAAGCCCAACGGGATTCTTGTTAAAAAATGAGTATTATTTTACTTAATTAAATGGTCAGAGTCTCTGTAAATGTGGAAACATGACTCTAAATGAACACACACAGAATAAACAGCATAGCAGCCTTTCATCCTGCTGTGTCTGAGGATTTTTCTAGGCATCTCTTCATTAAAGAAAATGAGCAAGCAAACTCAACAGTACTCTCTACTGAGAGTTTTATATGTTAGATTACAGGGTCTGTATTTGGGGTTGTATTCCCCATAGCAGAACTGTATCAGGTTACCACCAACTGCAAATGAATCTGAAGAGTAACACTTAGTGGACTTCTTCCTGGTAATTATTCTGTTTAAATTTACTTAGGTAAAGCTGGACTCTGTAGCTGACAGAGAATCAGAGAAGGAAAATTTAATGGGATGTCTGACTTGGAATGTTTGATTTGGGGCATTTTTTTTCTTGGGATAATGAATAAAAGTGAAGATTATTTTTTTATTTCCCCTATTGTTACTGAAGGACTGCTCTCCCTTTCATACTGCTACCTGTCCCCTGTTCTTGTAATATTCAATGTCAAAGAGAAATATATTGTATTATATTACGAAAGGAACTGGTACATATGATAATATGGTTGACTAGCTGAATTCAGTCTGTATTGAAATTGCACACAGAAGAATCTTACTGTAAAATTTTCTGTTGCTCTTCCTCCACGTCCACCTCTTTTTTGTGGTAATGGTGTCTGTGTTGAAAGAACTAAAACAGACTGCTTCATCAATTCTTATGGGTCATTATTCTCCTCAGTTATTTGAACCTCTTTGGATCCTCCTGTTAACTTATGATAGCAAGTTATCTCAGTGAATCAAATCAGTTCCTCTGTTCTTTCCTGCTATTCACATCACCTGAATTTTCTTCTAAAAATCATTTCCATATGCCAAGTTCTTCTGCTTAGTATGATGCTGGACTATAGCCCTTGCTGGGCAAATTTAATTTCTGCTTTTAGAACATAAATCTTGCACTTTTTTCACACTGGAAGCAGAGATATAATGTGGATTCTGAGTGCACAGAGAATGCAAAATCCAGACGCTAGATAGTAGCTCCAATACCTCCTCTTCTTTTTGGCGTGATAAATTCTTGCCTAGATCTTGGAGGCCCGAGTCTACTCCCAAATACACCCTTGCGACTTGCAGTGGGCATAAACGATGTAGAACATGGTTCTATTTATGCTCTTTTGCCTTGCAATAGAATTTCATATCTTCACACACCACCACATCTGCACACACACCTATTCTTAAATTAGCCCAAGCTTGGTTAGAGTACCTAGTTTAAAACGCATAAAGTGTATGTAGGCCAAAATTCTGTTAAAAATTGAAGCTTTTGAATTTTATGTAAATGTCCAGTTTATATACTTGGTTTAAATATTTGGCTGTAGGTGTATACTCTTTGATGCTAATAGAACTTTTAAAAATCTACACTTAAGAATAATATATTTAATTTATACTACATTGTATATATTTTATATATAGCATAAAGCATACAGTAACCTTTAAGTACATAACATGCTTATCTGTATGAAATGATAAAATACATTTTCAGCATGGAATAAATTTTAATAACTGTGTTGTAAAACCCTGGAAAATAGAGACTATCACAGAAATGCTGACGCAACGGAAAATGTAGCAGGATTAGTAAGGTACATAAAACAGCTGAAAATTCCAGAAAATTAATCTTTTGGAGACAAGACTGCTTGTCCTACACCATACACCAGACATAAAGGGGCACTGTATGGAATGATAACTGTAAGAAAGAAGTATTTTTGTTTATGTTTTATCTTACGTATGTTCTATAGGCTAATACAAATATTTAAGAAGAATTTCATCATTACATATTGAAAATGTTTTTACCTAGTTGTTTGTTATTCTTTCCATTTAGTTGTATTTATTTATTTAGCAGTATCAGGAAAAATAATAATAAAATAATAAAATTTTAAGTAACTAAAATTAAAAATAAAAGTTCATTTATCGTACTTCCAAGAAAGTTAATGGGATGTTTTTTGTATAATTTCAGGATGATTTTATATACGTTTTAGCTTTATTATTTCAGAGTAGGTTGCATTTTTTACTCTCATCTGAGCAGAGCTCCTGCTACAACTGCATAAAGAAGATTATCCTTTGATCTCCAGGAACAAAGAAAGCATCAAAGTTTACACTCTCTCTTTTAACATACAATGTAAAGTTTTCTATTAGGATTAGCATTTTTTTACTTGCTTTTCCACTAGGACTAGACATCACCCATCGGGTATAATTCTAAGAAATTGTAAGACTCCTAGCATGCAGAACTATGTAACAGGAGAATTTGGATATCTGTTTTCTGGTCTGCTTCTTTAATGCACCACAAGCAGGGTGAGGATCATTCGGTCTTGCCAAGAACCTGTCTCTTGAAGCAGAATCCAGATGAAAGAGGCTTTTCCCAGCTGTGCCATGGAGCAGCAGAGTCGTTTTGCATATGCTCCTCCTCTGCCTATTTTGTCTATCCTGTTTATTTAGACTTAAAACACCTTAGGGCAGAGAATGGCACTGTCTGCCCCTAGAAGCAAAGTGGGACTCCTGGCTGTGGTGGACAGAATATGAGTAAGAGCATAGTCAAACATGGTTAATGACTAATGCAGAGCTCACAAAGGTGTGAGTATTGCACAGCTAGCACATGTCAAAGTTGAGGTCTGATTGATTATTATTTTTAGAGCGCACGCAGAGCTTGTGAACAGCTTTAACCTTCGTGATTTTCTTGTTCATTCTCTTTGAATTGGAATGTCTCAAAACAAAGTCAAAATCAAGAACCAAGAATTCAAATGGGGAACAATGTTCAACATCAGTATTTCAATACACAATGATGCTTTTAACAGGAAAATCAGACAACTAAAAGCTGTAAATATACATTGTACCAAAATTATGTATTATTCAAAACTAATCTACCTCAGGGCAAACTGAATCTCTTACTGGATCAACTAGAAGGACAATTCAGTTGCTCACAAATAGACACTTAATGTTATGTTAAATTGCTTAGGACATTCCACCCACTCACCTGCCATAATAAAATGACACAGGTTACTTGAAGGATATGTGTTTCTCCTTCCAAGCCCTTCAGACATCTCAGATACCTTAGGTGATCCCATATGGCACCAAAGTCTGGTGCTGAGCTAAAGGATTCCTGTACTGAAGTCCTAGCTCTTTCTTAACTATAATGGAGTTTATACTCTAAGTTAATGCATAGACACCTAAAATTAAGGCACATTGAATCCTACTCTGTCTGTCAACATCTAAAATCACTTACCAAAAGAATAAAAACACAGAATTTGGTGCAGCTTTTTGTAGGAAAATCAGGCAGCTAACTTGCATTGTTGTGTATTTTAGTATTTGTATTAATCCATTCAAAAATTTCTGTGTGGACATGTGGATGCAATCTGGTCAAATATGTCCAATTAATAACATGTAGCTCTGCATAAACGTTTGCAGAACAGCTTTACAGAGGCTTTTAATTGTATCAGTTGGTATCGGCTTCACTCAGATTTCCACAAGCAAGCCCTAGAGCATCTTAAGTTTCCCTAGGCTATATCAACTGGCCTTCAGTTGAAAGTCCACAAGGGTACTGGTGTATTATGATTCCTGTGTCACATCTTTCAGCCCCATACAGACATCTCATAAATCTCAGACCTTCACAAATGGCATTAATGCCTATATGTCACCACCTGAATAAAGACTGAAGTCTTCAGTGACTATAAGGAAAACCTGGGCACCTAGTCTACATGTAGACATACAGACTTATATAACTCAGTCTGAAATTTCATCCAACCCCTAGTTTTATTCATTGCTCATAAAGCTATGTCCATGTCATTTCTGGGCTGAAACCAAAAAAACAAAATTCCAGAGGAATACTAAGAGTCCAGGTTCTACAAGAGAAGTTTTATAGTGCCTCTCAGAAACACTGAAACCAGGGAGACAGCTGCAAAAACTGTGTCAAGAGAAGGTTCTTGGAATGGTAGCTTTTTTAAAGGAAATGGACACCTCCAAGTTCTGCTGAAATTATCTTCCCCATAAAGCTGTTACAAAAATCTATCTTTCACAAGTTCTGTCTTAGTCCATTCTGAATGAAATGCCCAGCTAAAGAAATCAGAACAAATAATTGGCCTACAACATCATTACACTTGATTTCTGCTTGCCTACAGGGCCAGATTACCTATAATTGTTCTCTTTTGTTATGGATACAGTTTTCTTCACAATAAAATTGCAGTCACAGCTGGGACAAGTGTTTTAGCTGTGGGTAGGAATGTGAGGATTTCTGCTTCTGAGAGATTTGTGCCTACAGCCAGGTAGACTGCAGCTGCTTTTCAAGACACTAAGCTATTTTTTTAATTATCTGTGCAAAAGCTGATCTAGGAAAATATGAAGGGGCATACAGTGGAGTCTTTGTAGGCTCTCCTGGATTTCATGTCAACTACCTGTGTGTCTTTGTCTTGGAAGCCCCTTCCAATCTTCTGCTTTGAAGAATTAAACTGCAATTAGAAATGCTTTGTTACATCTGGGTAGATTTAGCTTTACAGTCACAATGTGATATCTCATAGAAGAGTTATAAATATGTTTTCTGCACTGGCAGCCTCACTTTGCCTGTCAGGGCCACAGAAGATAACCATTCCTATCACTTCATAAACTCTCTACAGGAAGGGGATTCTTTCTGATCCTCCATAACTACCAACCTACCTCTTCTTTTCCACTGTTGAATTTAAGGGCATGGGAAGTGAAAGATAATGACATGTAATTGAAGTCAGACACAAGAAACAATAATTTCAGTTTATTTGGACTTTCATACTTACACATTTCTGAATTATTTTATTTCCAGACATTGTGCTGTCTGCCTCAACATGAATTGTACTCAAGAAAGCTTTTCAGTAAACTCTAAGTTCTTCAATGGGCAATTTTAAGTTCTCACATAAGCAAAATTCTTGTTAGAAGTTATAGGATTTTTGCACCTTGGAAAGAGTAAATTCCTTAAAGCAATATTGCACATGAAACAAAATACCTATTTCCCATCCAAACATGGTGTGGTGTTTCTCATGTGATATGCAGAATCATTCCATATTGTGCTTATTTTCTTATAAAGGTATTAATGATGACAGGTTTTCATCTATCAGACTCAGCAACAACAATTTGGACCTTGTTACACCACAATATAAAAATATTTAATTCCATCCTTTTTAATAGAATGCCAGCTTTCCTTCTCAACTTTTATTAAGCTATAGAAATGAAAAATAAACAGTAAGGGATTAAATGAATAATTTTACACACTATTATAACTTGAAAAGATGAAAGTCTACTTTTATCACTGATGTGTTCCTTAGAATCTACTTGGTTCTATTAATTAAATACATCATTTTCTGGAATCAGTGGTAGGGGTGAATTCTCACATATTTGCATAAAGAAGTTTGGAGCTGCTTTGTCTCATAGTGAAAAAAATTATGCAGAAGAAATTCTCAGTATTTGCAAAGGAATGAGTTGATCTGTACTTTGGTATATCGAAGGATTTTGCAAAGCATCTTCACATTAAAATAAGTCTCAAAATCAAATGCTTATAAGATGATACAAGGAATTTTAAGGTATTTAAACTAAGCAGTAAAAACATTTCAAAACATCAAAGCAAGAAGCTTTTATAATGTGCTGCTATTTTATTTCCTTTGTCATCTTTGTGTGAATATTTTAATTTAATAGTTAAGATACATGATCAAAGTTTCTGATAGTCCAAACAGACATCATGTATGTTCATTTTATAACTGGATTTTATGAAAAATCTTATCACAGCTGTATCTACTATCTGAGCTTCTATTTCACAGCAAGCGTATTAGAACACAGCTCATTCCCTTGCAAATGAGTTTTCACTAGATTTGCTGGTAGCTGGGCACTTCTCTCAGCTTTTTAAAACTGTGAGGGTTGGATGACCTAGACACAGCTATAATAAAAATATGGAACAAGAGACATGGATAAAAAAGGGTATGAGAGAAGTCGTACATATTCACTTTAGCAAGAATTGTAACATCATCAATAATTAGTATTTCTGATTGAATGGATAGTTTTACAGGTGTGGAACATGCTGATTTTTTTTTTTTTTTTGTGCTGCACACACATGTACTCCTTGAGGCAAGTATTGTCTTAGTGATAGTCCAACATACAATACAGTTTGAAACCAAATCAAGATAGGAAGAAAATAGAATGAATATTCATCTCCCAGCAGTCTGTTGGTGCATCTTCCTATGCTAGGGAATGGTCCTGTCAACTTTTCTAATAATAGAAAATTTCTGTGTAGCCTTTTGTTTTGTGAACATCATGGCAAGGTTTAATATTCAACAATCCAAACATCACTTTAACATCAGGACACCTGACATTTCTGGGACTGCTCCATCAGTCCTGAAAGACGACAAAACAGGAATTGGCATATCTCAGCACTAGGCACCTAAATTACTGAGGAGAATGAACCTTCTCCTAATGGTTGTTGTAGGGAAGCAACAATTTTGTTTTTCCTAGCAATATTACAGGGAATGTAGGAAGACCAGCCATTTGACTTAGGAAATTAAGAGAGATGCCTCAGATTCTGCTGAACTGGAATTGTACTGTTCTCATCTGACATTTTTCAAATCACCAATTAGTCTTCCATGGAATAAATGCAATAGCAGACTGAGATTATCGAAGTATTCATTGCATAATACATTTCTCAGACCTTCTTGGAAGGTCATCTTTATCTCATCATATGTTTCAAAATTCAGTCACATACTACTGTAAAAGACCCTGACTCTCTCTGCTGGATATTCAAGTACTTTTACAGCTAAACATGTTTTCATATGCTTTTTTTCATCTGTGGCTCTCAAGGTGTTCTAAAAAGGAAATAAAGTGCCCTTCCTCTCTCTTAGACATGCCATCACAATAGAATTCAAACTTAAACTAGTTGTCTCACACTATCTTTAGGTCAGTCTCAGTATTGCCACATTTTTTTGACTTCTCATGGCTTCTGAACTGGAAAGCTATTTCAATCTTGAAATTTAGGAATAAGCTGAAAGTAAAAATATATGCAAAATTTTATTGTTCAAATTTTTCCTTTTATTATTTATGAGAAGAACAATAGAGAGGAAAAAACATCACTCTTCTTTCTTTCTCTTTCTTTCTTTCTTTCTTTCTTTCTTTCTTTCTTTCTTTCTTTCTTTCTTTCTTTCTTTCTTTCTTTCTTTCTTTCTTTCTTTCTTTCTTTCTTTCTTTCTTTCTTTCTTTCTTTCTTTCTTTCTTTCTTTCTTTCTTTCTTTCTTTCTTTCTTTCTTTCTTTCTTTCTTTCCTGTTGATTCTCTCATATATATGAGATTCTCTCTTATATATGAATCTGACTGTTTAAATTTTCACCTGACCTGAAGGAAATCAATGACTTTCTTTTAACATTATGTTTTTAAAACTTCAGGCTGCATTGCAAGAAGTGCCACAAAAGACAGAATCTTAAACAAATGTAGAGCAATATCATATCTCTGTCAGTAAATACAAATTCAGGTCCATTCACCATGTAGGTCTAGCCTGTATGTAAGGAGTGTCCCCTGTTCACGCAATCTGTGGTGGACACTTCAGCTGCCCCCTTTCTGAAGGCCCTGGGTCACTGAGCAGCCATGCATTTATTTCAAAAATTGTGTAGTAGGAAGTACATACTTGACTACTGCTTCACTTCCAAAAGGACATAGGCCTTCAATCATACTCTTCCAGTATAGTATCCTGGTGGTACAATACTAACAGAATATTGTCTCACGACATGTGAGCTAGGTGAGTGTGGACAATCTTTAGTCACTCCACTGATTATTATATTGGACTAACAGAAGCATATGGATAGGTAAAGTTTCAGGAATAAATTCCTTACTTAAGAGTAAATTTCTCCTAAAAATACCAAATAAAAAATAGCATAGAATACTTAGAATGGTTATCTTTATATTTAAATAATCTATTTACAGAAAAAAACAATTGAATAATACTGCAGCTTAAATTTTTTTTGAGAGAAAATATGTAGAATAACACAACAAGGTAATTGTACCCAATACAAAGGCACTTTTCAGTAAAATAATCTACATGAATACTTATGTTTGACTGCTGCACAGGGTCTCCATTGCTTTCTAATTTCTGGTATTTTTGTTACATAGTTAAAATTTAAAGTCTTGTAGGAATACTGGAAAAGGATTAGAAAATGGAAGATTTTATCTGAAGGGATAACAAAGTAATCATAAAACACCTGCTTATTCTACATCTGCCCTTCTTATTCATGCACTGTCAGTTCTTAAAGATAGTTTTTAAAGAACAGAAGAGGAATCGGTACTATATAGCAGTTTATAAAGTAACAGCATGGTTATACAGCAACTATATAAGCAAATTTGACAGTAATTGTCTACCATGAACATGAAACGTCAACACATTCAATATGGTCTCCAAAATGAATGCCTATGATTTTTGTTCATTAAAATAATCCAACTTCTCTTCAGCTGAGAAAAAAACATCACCTAATGCACAAAGCAGTAAGTTCAGATGCCTTAAAAGCTCTGTGACTTCCTTTGACTTCCTCTACCTGAGCAAAAAATTATCAATGCAGATTCAGGAGACATCTTTCAGACTTTGGAAGGAAAAATCCTGGTCAGGGAATGGGTATTTCTTCTCATTTTTATATGAATGCCAAGAAAATGTTTCCTTCCTCTGGAGAGCTTTTCTGAGGTCAAGAGCTCCCATTCCTTCTTTTGAACCTATCCTTCCTGTACTTGCAGGTTAAAACCTGATGTCATCATCTTAAAATATCCTGACATTTTCCCATGGGTAAGTAGTAAGAAACTTTATTTCTAAGCATCTAAGGACATCTCAGAAGAATGTGAGGTTAAGGCTAATCAAAATCAATAAAATTCTAATAACCATTATGAGAAAAATGGAAAAAATACATCCCTCTGGCAGACTCATTCATATTGTGGAAATCAGAGAAGCTTTTGTGTTTATGACTTGGTTCATAATCACATCTAAATACAGTCAATTGTCCCTTAGTGGAAGCCCTGTTACACTCTCTTTTGGACAAGTTTGTCATTATCTGAATTGAAGTGTGACCAGATACTGAAACATGTTTAATACTTTGGATACATTCCTGCTGAAGGAAGAGTTGGATCCTAAGATTCACTGATTTACAGTAAGCATAGTTTGCTGTGACACAAATTCCCTTTACAACAAGTGTGCTGTAGTGAGCACCCATAAAGACCATGTTGGTAAATATCGCTGTGTAGGATTATCTGACTCTGCATCTGAAATAGTCACTTCCTTTGAAATCAGAGGAGGTTAGCTACTCAATATGACCAGTGGAGTCCAGAGCACAGTTCACCTCTTTCTACACGCACCTTGATTGTTGAGGACTCAGGATGACCTACAAGGACGGATTGAGGGAACAGACATTGTTTAGTCTGATGAAGAAGATGGAGAAGACGCTAAGGATGTAAGAACTTCAGAGGAACGGTGAAGACAGCAGAAACACACATACTCAGCAGCAGTAGATAATATAGCAAGTAGCAATCAGACAATATAGCAAAGAGCAAACAGTAGCCACAGTTTGATGATGCAGCAGTTTATGCAGTGTTTAGCTGGAGATATTGGAAATAAGATGGTAGAACAGGTGACTAAACAAAGAGATTACAAACATATTTTCTGGGGATGAACAGGTCTGACAAATGATGCAACAACATATATATTAATGCTTTCTAGAAGGAGATGTTACCTGCTGCTTTGTAGCATCTCATCCTGAGACTCTCGGTGTTGAAAGAAAGCTCAATGTGGTGACACCCTGACACAAATTTCTGACTTCTTTTTCTCTCAAGCATTTACAAGCATTTTACAGCTATCAGCCCTTTTTACATACTGCAAACGCAAGGTTTGGTGCCTTCTGTCAGCTTAGTCTTAAGATGGCGTGCATGATGTTATGAGCACCACAAAGGGATCTGGGTAAATTTCTGATATGTCTTCCTAACTGCTTTGTTATAGTGTGAATATTTTCATCAGAGATATTTCCCATCTGCATCCACAAACGATTTTGAGAGATCAGGTTATATCTGTGGGTGAATCAGATATATAATGTCTTATGAGAAATATGTCTATTATCATTATGATAGAAAATATAGTCACAGTGAGCAGTTAATGAAAATTCATTCTATTATACTTGTTACAGTCCATAGGCAAGCTTAGGTTTATTTTTAAAAATGGAATATTCACAAGAAAAAGTCATTGTATACACAGAGATAGTATTTAATCCACAGATTATAGCTGAAAAGCTTGCTTAAAGGATTTATTGTCAAAAAATCAAGCTGCATTTCTAAATTTGATTGAACACAACTCAGATTGTGATGCCTAACAAGGATACTGATAGCCCATGAACATGGAGAAAATACAAACTGTTTGATGTCACTTTTTGCTTCTCCTGTGCGGATTCTAACACAAATGAGTTGCCATTCAGGGTCTGGTTCCTAATTTAGATTTTCACTCACAGCAGTAATTACACTGATAAAGGAAGTATAAATTGTTGTCTACCACTATCATTTGGACATATTATGTCCTGCTGTACACTGGGGATGAAGTTGAGTCACACTACATCAGCCTCTGGAGATTGCCTGTAAATTCACAGGGAGCAGAGAGCCTAATTACTTCTGCTCCTCCTTCAGGAGTGCAGTGAGTCCAAGAGGTCTCTCCAGTTGCAATCGCTTTTTACAACAATGGCACAATAACACAATAGAGTGGAATACACGACATGGAAGGAAAGTGCTTTTGTACTGACTGTCTCTGGAGAAAGTGATCCCTATTTAAATTTCTTCCATATTGATATGTAAATATGAGCTACCACCAAGTGCATCATGACATACACTCAAAATATCAGGAATGGATGCTACTGTGGATGTCGAAATGATATTTTAAATTATTCTAATGTATGCATTTTATTATCTTGTTTTCAAATAAGGTAAGAAATAACACAAATCAGAAGATTTAATGCAAAATTCAGTAAGAGAAGACTGTATAAGAATTTGATGTCAAAATTGAAATCAGATTTTTTACTCTCTCCACAGAGAGCTTAAAAAACTGCAGATTGTAAGGAACAGACATTTTAACAGTGAACTTTTATTGTGTGTTCTCCCAAACACACACATTTGCTTTATCCCAAGACAGCTTAATAGCTTTTGCCTAAATGTCTCTGCATTCAAAACTATAAGGCTAAGTATAGAAAATATTCGCCTGAAAGAGACTTTGGGTTTTTTAGAACACAATGAACATAAGAAAACAAATGATAGGAGGAAAGCCCTTCTCTGGCTTTAAAGCCACTTCAGTTTCAGTTTGTATTGGCTGCTGTGTAGCAATAGTAATCATATCATATCATATCATATAATGTCATTAATGACACTAATTCTAATGCTAATGGTAACAGGTGTAATAAGATCACAGTTCTTGCTACCTCTTTATTAGGTACCTTGGTGAAAAGCTTAGACCTCAGGCAACACCTGGTAAAATGTGAAGCATACCCTTCATGTACCAGGTAATTAAGGTGCTCAGGCTTTATGAGAGCACCAGGGCACATTTATCTAAAACTGGTTTTTAAAATGCATTCTCACATACACAGTTTCTCAGGGGCTTAATCTTAAACCCACAAAGAGGAACGAGTAGAAAGAAACAGGAACATCAGGATCACCCTCTGGATCAGAATTCAGATGCCACTCGCCCAGGCTTTAAACAGGCCATGTAAAAAGATGTTGCGGAGAAAAGTTCAAAGACCTTTAAGCAGGCAAATTTAATTTGCTGCTGCACAAGTCTCCTCCTGATCAAAAATAATTAGAAGTGGGCTTCAAATTTCAAGCATGAGGCTTAATAACACTTCCACATAATTTTAGTTAGCATTAACAAGGATAATGGGATATTCTGCATATCGACAAACCTGTCAAATCGTGTTGAAATGCTACTAATTCCTGGCCTCAGTTACTTCCTCTCACCCTAATTTACACTGCGTAAATACATGCTGTATTTGCAAAAGACTGACTGATTTCCAAAGGATAGAGCCTTCCATGAATTTTCTCATTTCCAAGATCCAGTATATACTCTCATCACCATCCTTATTAATCCCTCTAACTGCTGCCTTCAGCTCCGCTGCTTATTGGATCTCTAATTAATTAATCACTAATATTCTTTATTCCCCTGCTTATGGAAGCATTGCAATGAATTGGCAATTTGGCATTTCACAGAGAACGTTTTTAGCTGTCAACAACTACTTCATGAACTATTTAGAATCTCAGTCACCTATTTTGACAGCATGACACTGAAAGTTATTTCTTGTCTCATTTTCTCTCACAGTGTAACTGTAGCTTTCAAAGAAGGCAAGGTATTGTATGTGGTATTCATTATCACCTGATAATTACAGGCTAATTACATTCTTTGAATTATTTGTTTTCTTATAATGACAGATAGGAAAATATTGATTACAGTTTTCCTCAGCATACAGGGACAACAGTATGAAAAAGTTGTGGTTTTCATCACCTAGTCATGGCACACAGCAAAAAGAAAAGCTCAGTATTGATACCAGTTCTCTATGTACATCTGACTAATCTTTTCTAATCCTTTTTCAGTTTAATTTTCTAGCTAAGTGGCTCTGAGATACTAAGCTGGGACATGAAAATCGTGGGAATTTCTCTAAGAAAAAAATAATGCATTTTATGCTGATACTGCATTTTACACAGTACTACAAAATAACAAAAAAGAACATTTTCTTTGAAGAATAAACATCTGAAAGGCATCTGAAACTGTAGTGAGATTTTTGATCAAAGCTGCAGACTCCCAAAGCAATGGCTCTTTTCTGCTTCTCAGTGGGGAAAGCTAAGGACCGTGACTCTTACCAAAACTTCCCTTCACATTGACTAATCCTGACATGTTTGGAACTTTACCCACTTCAGTGCATATGGGACGCGATGTTTCAATACCCTATACCAGGCAATGCCAACACACGACCTACCAGATTTTAGCCCAAATCCCTTTTTCATATGAACTCCGGAGGAATTCTCAGCAGATATAATAATGTAAGGTTTCCACCTTAAAAGACAGGCAAACCACAGGTTGCCTTTTGACCAGACTCAAATGGGAAAACATACATCCAATTGCTACCTCCAACAGAGATCCCAGAAGCAGCTTTAAGTGAAGAAAAAAAAAAAAAAAAAATCTTGACAATGAATGAATATATGTTTCCTTATTAGGGAAAAAAATGATTACAGTTAATCCTCCACGTATTTCTCTTTATACTTTCTTGTCTACATTTCAAGTAGGTTATTTCAAAGAAAGATTTAATGAGTTTGGGGTGAGAAAATAAGGAAACTGATGAGACTGCTGTCTAAAAAAGTCCCTTAGTATTCTCTAGACACCTAATATAGACACTGATAAAAGTAGAGAAAACACGACCTTGCATTAGGATGTCTTTCAGATCACTGGAACCCACTCAGAGGAAAAGGAAGAAGTAAAAAGTGATTTTCATTTGCTCATAGGAGCGCAATTGAGCTAATAATAACATTATGTGATTAGTAGAACGGTTTGCTGTAGACATAAATCAGTATGCACTGCTGGATGGCTGCCCGATGTTTGGAGGATTTCACTAACAAGGACACTGCTCTTGTCCAACTGTTATAGTCATGCTTCGAGCCACAAAGGGTTTGAAAGAGATCTTTTAAGGCCCTGTAAGGGTCATTGCAAATTGATTTCTGTAACATCTTTGATCAAAAAAATAGTCTGAGAAATATGACAAATGGAGTTTTCTAGGCTAAACACCTCACTGATATCTCCTCCTTTTGTACATGGTGTCTTTGATCCCTGCCAGTGCAGAACCTGACCATCTGAGACAGAGAAGAAAAATAATATATTCAACAGTAACTCAAAAGGGGTAAAAAAGGTAACTCTCTCTTCCTTTTTAATTTTCTTTTTATTCTAAACTATCCTCTTGAAATGATTCATTCATAACACAGCAATCAGATCAGACTGTTGGTTTAATATGGAGTAGATTTAGAGTGTTTTCTGACCTTAGCTATAAAATCTATACATTTGAAGAGCTGTAAGTAAAGATAGTGAGGGTGACCTGGTTCATTAGTTTTTCTTTTCCTTCTGTAAGAAAATTAAATTTCAAAAGAAAATCTATGCTTTATTTTTAGCTAACATTTGCTTGTCAGAGGAAATGTCACTATTTATATTTTATCCCCTGCTCTTCACTTGTAATTATCTGGGCTCTAACTCTTGTGCATCAAATCATGATAATGAAAACCCTCAAAAAATCACTAACATAGCTAGCATTAGTATCAACAGTGATTAAATGCTACAATCTGTTTCCAAGAATTGATACTTCTATGTATCTTATCATTTGGGCCTGGTATAACCTGGTAATATTTTAACTGTATTAATAAAGGATAAAAGAAAACCCTCAAAGGAAAGTGTTAATTGTACTTAACTAACTGAAGCAGTGTGGGGACACTTCCTGAAAGTATTAACAGTCCTCTCTAAAGGCATGTATCTCCATTACTTGTGCCAAACAATGTCTGTTGCATGAATAAACTGGTGAAGTTGCTTCCAGTACTGTTCCAGCTGCTGTTATTCATAAATTAATTCTCTACTTTTTGTTGTTGTTGTTGCCCATACATACAAAATTATTTGAAATTTGAACTATTTGAAATTGCTGTTTTCTAAGCATAGACCTAAAAAGTAACATCCACTTTGCAAGGGAAAATCAGTCCAACTACCCAATGAAGCACGAGGATAAAAAAAACTCTTCACTTCCACACCTTTATTTCTTAAGTGTTTTTGTCACTGCATATACAAGTGTGTGGCAAGAGCAGTCTTGTATATTCACAAAATAAAAAGAACTGTATGAAATTGAGTATCAAAAGAGGAGGTGCTGGAACAAATTGGAAAATTAAATGCTGACTAGTCACTAGGACTGGAAAATCTTAAATTAAGAGTTCTGAAGAAATTTAAGAATGAAAAAGATGAGCTGCTGGCAAGAATACATAATGTCTCAGAGACAACTACTCTATACAACGTCTGGAATTCAGCAAATGTTTTGCTCAGCTTTAATATAGCTACAACAGTTATGTTTGGCATTTCCTATTTCCATGACCTAGCTTCAGTTCCAGAGTGAAAACTGTGTGATATGACAATAAAAGATATACTTAAGAAATGCCTTGAGGAGTAAAAATAAACATACAACTACAGTGGCTTCCATGAGGAAGAAGGAAGCCTTGTGCTTCACTATTCTTTTAGAACTTGTAAGTGTGACAACAGGGTAGAGGATGAAGGAGAAACAATCTATTTTAGCAGGATGTTCTAAAAGCTTTTGACAAATTCTCTTGAAAGATACTATTAAGGAAATCAAGCAGGAAAGTACTAGCAAGGATCAAAACTATTTGAAACAAAACTAAACATTTACAAACAAATGATGGGCTTTCAATATGAAAATTTATACTGGTCTGCTTCTGAGATAGATGAGCTGGCTTGTACTTTATAATGATCTGTAAAATGGTTGTATAATAAAATGATGGAATTTTCAGATTTTCTGCAATATTTAAATTAGCTTTAAATAGGATTAATATATTTTTCAACTGTTACATGAATCTTACTTGAATTAGCAAAATATTTTCTCATCCTCCTTTTCTTCTCTATTTCTATCCTTGACTCACCTCCTCATACACATTAGTCCAAGATAGGAGGTGGAACATGCCAAACTCCTGCCATGTACTGACACATATCCATCAGATGCCATGGAAGAGGAATGAGGAACTAAAGCGTTGGAGGAGGAGAGGAATGGGATTTTCTTCATACAGACTGGGAAGTCTCGGCCTTGGGAGAATGGTCAGTAGTGTATTCTGAATTGTGTGTTCTTATCCAGTAAAATTGAAAATCCAAGCTCCCTGCCTCTGTACACACATAATTTTACAATTCACATTTTACAATGAGAGTGGTGAAACGCTGGCACAGGTTGCTCAGAGAGGTGGTAGATGCCCCATCCCTGGAGACATTCAAGGCCAGGCTGAACGGGGCTCTGAGCAACGTGATCTAGTTGAAGATGTACTTGCTTATTGCAGGGGGTTGGACTAGATGACCTTTGAAGGTCCCTTACAACCCAAGCTATTACATGATTCTGTGATTCTATGATTTCACTTTCTTGCTTGGTACAATGAAATCTGACATGAGAGTAAATCCAGCACAATATCACACAAGAAATCTCAGGCCCAATATATAAGTCCTAGAAGAAAAGAGATAGGAGAAACTTGTTAAGTCAAACCCTGCCAAGTGGCTAGTTAAACTCTCAGATGCTGTAGAAAACCTTACATATACTATAACTCATTTCTAAGAGTATTGATCAATACTTAGATTTATCAGACTTCAAAATTTTAACTATAGCTAGGTAGTGGTTGTCTGTATGACTGTATGTTTCCTTCCCTGACACTCTTCTTTCTATGCCTCCTAGTTATTCATTTGTTAAGTATGGGTTTGATTTAAATGTCATCCTGCAGATCTATCTTCAAGAGGGAACTCCATTAATTTTCATACAGCTTGCTCAGGCAGAGGTCAGTGTCAATGATAAAGTTTGGTTTGTAAGTTCTCTGTAGCACTCTATCTCTTGTCATAGATTTATAAACAAGAACAATAGAAGTTATTGTAGTATAAATATAATGTGAATCAAGGAAGATATATGTTTCAATTGGAATCTAAAAAAAACAGTTTCTACTAGTCACTTTCTATATTTATGCACATTTCAGTATGTGTTTTGCCCCCTTGACTATTTTTTTGTGAAGCTGAAAATACAGTACGCAGCACCTTCAGCAAAGGAGCTAAAATTCAAGGGCTAACACCAGATTTACTCCTTGAGCTGAATAGTACTGCAACTGTTACACAAAGAATTCAGTCTCAAATAGTCAGAGCACTGTTGAGAATACATATTGTATGAACTGTTTTACAATAACTGCTATAATACCCTTTCCAGACCTAAGAAGCAATTTGTTTTGCTTAGTGGGTATCTGAACTCCAAGCTCAGAATTTATCAAACCCATGTACAATGGAAATAAAGTAATGTTTTAGAGTGACTCAGTGAACTATTTCTATTAAGATTTTTTTATTCCCTTATGTCAGTGCAAATACCTTTCTGTCAATCCCTCAAGAAAGAGAATTGGGCCAAAAACATTAACTGTCCTTTGTGATGCACAGTACAAGATTGGATGAAACTTGACTTATGATGAGAGTACCACTATGCTTTCTGTTTCATGTTTTTCTCCTTTTAATGTACTTTTTCTAACTTTAATTTCACTTTTTTCTTACATTTCATAAATAAAAAGTGCAAGTGCTCATATTTTTTAACATATTTTTAGAGAGGTACCTGTGGCATAAGACAAAGGTTGCATCCAGACACTAGATCCAAAAAATAGCCCAGGCATCTGCCTTCCGTTTAGACATCTAACCCCAATTTATAACTTCAAAACTGTTAATTTTCTTTTCCACTATTGTAGAAAAGTTGCCAGAACATTGCAGTTCATACCATATGTTTACATATATAGTGCAGCAGGGTTGCCCAGAGGGAGAGTGTTCAGTACCCTAATCACCATGCTCAGTATCACCACCCACTTGCTGTCTTATTTAATATTTGAGCAGCTGCATCAAGGGGAAATAGATTCAGATGCACTCTGTCCACCCCTCTGAAATGCCATATAAGGGAATCCTTGGTGTAGTCTCTTGCAAGGTCAGACAGTCGCATTGAAAATCCTACTCAGAACAAAACCACAAATCTTCTCCTACATCTTTTCCTCTAGTTCCTCACATTTCTCCTTTGTATGAGCTTCCTGCCTACTTCCAGTAAATAGTTCACATTTGTGAATTTCAAGCAAGGCTCTGGGAGCTATAGAGTTTAAGCCTTGCAGTGTCTCCTCCAACCTCTCACTACTTATTTCTCAGGTCAATGCTTTTGTCACATCTTTTTGGTGCCAGTCAGAGATGCCCAGCTCCTGGTGTGTAACAAGAGGGATACAGAGAGGCCTGACTCCAGACCATGGATTCTATTAAAACCTACTCATAGGACACAGTGGTGTTTTGGTGAGGACCGTATGCTAAATCTGTCAGGCTGTACCTGCTATTGCTTTCCCAACTGCCTGCTGGACCTCTCAGGGACTGCTTTCCTTCTTGCCCCAGCACACCTGTTAAGCAAAAGCACACACTCCAGGTTTGCCTCAGGCTGCAGTCAGGAGGCTCCCAGGCTGACAGCTTGGCCCTAGAAACCATGAGATCCTCCTAGGCCGCATAGTACAGACGTAGCCTGCCATGCCAAGCCTCATCACACATGTACATCCAACTCCCATCATCCTCTTATTTAAGCTTCTCACTTCTACATTATTGTATTTTTTTTCCCCCTGTAACTTAGCAGCAACTTAAAACTCATCCTTTACATTGCCTGGGTTCTGTTTAAGTATCACTGACAGGAAATTGTAGTAGCTGGACTGTCAGGAAATGTAAACAGGCAAAAACGTTCCGAAGCCAGGGAGAATCTGCCAGCTTTCACCTGCAGAGAAATAAACTTTTGATCTTTAGTCCCTCCATTCCCCATGAGTATACACAGTAAGGTAATTATGCATTTTGTGCCTAATGGCTCAGTGCTATCTATAACAGGGATTTCCAGGAAGAAAAAGGATCTATCTTTCATAACTCTGGTGAGCTCTGCTCAGTGTTGAACTGTGATAGCCTGCTTAATTTTCCTCCTCTGGCCTAATTTTATGTATTTTACTAATCCTTCTTAATTTAAATTTACTTCAGGCTAACAAAGGAAATTATATTATTTTAGCTGCATGGCCTTCTGCCTCTCTTTTTTGCACTTCATTTTTCACACATCTTAAAGAACACTTCTCTTAAAGGATATTACAGAGACTAGAATAAATTCACAGACAAACTCATGGTCTTGGCTCATATGTGGGTTACATAGACCCTTTCTGCATGACGGCTAATTGCATGTCACAAATGCAGTAAGATTTCAGGTTACACACGCTCTGCCCCTGTGGGTGGTGAAGACTATGGATTGCTCTCTGCAGAAAGAGTGAATTAGCCCTTTTCTTGGACAGACAGGGATGTTTGTATGAAGCTCTTCATAGATGCAAACTCACTTTTTAGTTCTTTCAAGGTTACTGCACATGCTAGAGACAGGTTGAGGACAAATGATACGGATAACAGGTAAGTAAGATGAGGTCAGGTTCTTGTTTGTAAAGCAGGAATGAAGGTGTGGATGCCCGAACCATTTGAGACAGACCACATATATATTAAAGAGAGTATAGAAGAAAAATACAGACAGATAAAAGAAATGGTGAATTGTAAAACAAGTGGACCTGGAGTGGAGTGAATGTCCCAGCTCTCATATTTTGCTGTCACCCTGTAAATCCTCACTGAGGCAATAGATGAAAACAGTTGGTGTTTTCCATTCCCTGACAATGAATTCTTCACCCCCTGCTCTGATGGGATGGCACCCTACTGGCATAGGAGATGTAATTTTCACCAACAGAGGTAAATGGGCCCCTGCAGCTTGTCCTTTATATGCTATATATGATTTACTTAGGTTTTATTAACTAGAATAGCAGTTATTACAGCTTGATAATGTTCACTGCCAAAACCAGAAAATCTCACAGCAGTGGAGCTGTGGAAACACAGATCTACAATCATTTCATCTCTTAAGCTTTACTGTTAATATTTTGACCAAAGAGACTATTTCTCTGAAATATAAGAAAGGGTTGATGAACTCAGAAATCTAATTACAACGGTGTGTGAAGCAACAACAAAACATGTTTTTTCCTGTGACTTCTAGGCTCCAGGTGGCATTGTACCTTTCAAAAGACAACTAAGAATTGATATTTTTCACAAAGCTCATTTCTATTCCAATCTATACTACCCTAACTCCACAGTTTTAATTGGCTTTCCATCTGCGGAATATAGACTTTACTTCCTACCCTGCCAAGCCTGGGCTATGAACAACCTTCTTCATTAATGTCAGTTGCCATTCAGGGCTACAGGTGACATTGATTAATTGTCCGATTAGTTTAATTATAAGGAGAAAAAAATGTGCAAAGCAACAAATGTATCAGGAATGTTTAATGTACGGTAGACATGTAGCCAAATAGGAATATAAAGAGTCAGTAAAAGCAGAAGAAACAGAATTGTTTTCACTTTTTTCTCATCACTCCGTGAGTACAAAAAAAAAAAAAAAAAGGTTACCACAAACCTCTGCAGACACTTAAGAATAATTCTGGGAAAATGTTTTAAGGATTGATAATTTCTGAAAAATCATCTCTCAACAGCAATATAAAATGTATATTTTAAAATTATTTTTGAGTTAAAAATTGTCATGAAGATGCTTCATTTTGGTGCCTTATCTATTTATTTTCTTTAAATGTTGGTGATCTTTATGCTCATTAAAAAATTGCGATGTTCCTTTAGTAACACTGCAGGACATACAGAATCTGTGATTTTCACTATTTTGTTGATAATTATAACCAGGAGGAAGTCACAGCTCAGAGACTTGTTTGTGTCTTGCACTAGACTTTTTTAAACTTTGATAGAAAAAGCAAAGCTCTTATCTGTGGTAAGAAAATGCCACCTAAGACAAGTTTAAAATTCTTTCCATTAACTCAAGTAATTAGAAGTTGGATAATCTCCAGCGAACTTCTTGTACTCAATCTAAACTGAAAAATAAGCACAGAAGCTAGTGGTGCTCAAAAAGGTGTAAAGAAACAGAACCGACAGTGCCCACTGATGACAAGACCATACAGATGTGCTCCTGGCGCTATCTGCTAAGCAGAGACAGGAGCTCTACGCAACTCCATATGGCACAGCAGTAACTCCAGTACCATATGTCTACACTGCTAAACACTCAACACACTATGTTTTTAGTGGGGTTCAGCCTTGCATAACTTACATGGATCACACTGCTCAGTAGTGAAGACGGGATAATAACTACGTAACCAGTGCCACGTACAAGAGTTTGCGTGGTACAAACTTCTGGTAGCTTCAGTGAGCACAGAAGTGAAAAAAGCCGTGATGGGACCTCTCGGACACACTTCAGCTCAGCAGCTGGTTTCACAGGGCTTACACCCATACCACAAAAAGTGCAAAAAATGCACTGGCACCTGAAATTCAGCTGAGGATTTGCAGAGGACCTGCAGACCTGACCTACCTCCCAAGTCAAAATCAAATCCCCAAACATGTAACCCATCTCAGCCAAGAGGCACTTTCCACTGTAACAACTTCCCACAGAGGCATGCAGTTTGTACTCCCTGTGACTCACCCTTTGGTGATCCCTTGGTCTCTCTGAAGCTGACAGCAGAGTTGAGTCAGGGGCTTACTCATTGATTTCAGCTGCATTGGCTCAAAATCTGAAAGTCATATTTCCACCGTCATTTGGGCTCTGTTTTGCAATGCAAAATGTCCCCCTTCTTTAATTTCTGGAACCAAAAATGCTCAGCACTTCCAAGAATATGTTATAAAAGTCATATTGCCTAGCTGCCTAGCTGTTAACTATATATATGTATTTATATATGGAAAAAAAACAAACAAACAAACAACAACAACAACAAAAAAGAACAAACACACAAACACAAAAAGAAGAAACAGCACCAGCTGTATTTAGAATCAGTGCAGCCACTGTGACAAATCATTTGATAGGAAGAGTCTGAAAATGTTTGAATGCACTAAGTTTGCCATTGAATCAGTAAAATGGTCAGTGTTTTAATCATGGGAGGAATTTTCTGTCTTTCAAATGCATTATCCATTTGTATCAAAGCTCCGAATATCATAAGTAAAATGATTTATAATCTATAGGGAGCTAAAATGTAAATCAGATCTAGGAAGAAAGGAGAAAACTCCAAGCTGGTATTCTATTATTCTATGAAAATTCACTGCATTTAAAGTACCTTGTGTTGGTTTTATGTACTCTTTATATTGTCCAATTTACAAATCAAGATTATATTCTAATATGTAATTCAATTGCTAGTATAATTATTTTATTTCTATATTGTCACCCAGAATATTTATATGTAACCATTTTACTGTAAAAGGTTGTTGAAAACAGCATCTGATTCTCTCCACAAGCACAGAGATAATTGTGTTAGATTCAAATTAACCATGAGAGAATATGATTTGATCAAAATTATAACTTTTCCCCTTTAAAAAAAGTATGCAAAGATGAAAAGCTTGTCTTGCTAAGATCTATGAGCATTTTATATTGTATTTCTTATAATCTAAACATGTCATAGGAACATGTTTGTTTGTTTGTTTGTTTTAATTGAGAGTGAAATCTTGAATGTGGTCTAAGGCATTTGTTGAGCATCTAGATTTTCAGTAAAAGATTAAGTATCTAAGAATAGGATCTAAGAATTTCACCTGTGTAGCTGGTGATTTGAGAAAGCACCAACTTCAGTACATAAAAAAATCTGCCTTTAAATCACCTTAATTTGGTTTTGAAGAAGAGCCCTTTTTGGGTTTTCATGCTTCAAGCTTCAGTACATAGGCTAATCTAGTTTTCCTCATGATGATCTGGGCAGAACTTGTTCTTTTCCTTCAAAATGTGAATGCTGGAAGTGAACACGTTAGTAGCCCTATGCCTCCTATATCCTAATCTGTTTAATGCATTATTCTTGCACCTTATCCAGAAAAGGATGAAGCATATCTTTCTGAGGAGTATCTTAATCCCCAAGCTGTACACCAGATTTGGGGTAGATCTTTTTATCACTGTACTTGCAACAGTTTCAGCATGTGGTAAGGAATTAAAAAATCTCTGGGCTGCTGAGAGAAAGAAGTATGGACATGAATGGTGAGTAGTAGTTAAGACCATCATATGGAGATGGAAAAGATGATTCTTTGATCTTAGACTTCAGATGCCTTTAACAGGTCATGATCCATTATCTTGGTTTACAGTGATGTAAAGTACAGTAGAGTCATAAAAAGGTGACAGATTAAGTAGCTGAATTTTAAGTTAGGACAGTCTGCACTAAACAAAAGCAATTGTAAAAAGTTCAAGCCAGAGCTTCTTGGACATACAAAGCTTCTCAAAATCTAGCAGTATTAATGACCAGCATCTATTCCATGGTAATGCACATCAAAAAAAAAGCACTTTAAATACTCAAATGTAAAGTGTGAGAAGACAAGTAGGTTAAATATATGTATACAAATACACATGCACATGTGAAAAAGGCACACAGATACACTCAAAAGTAAAACGATATATTTTGGAAGTAAATAGAAAACTGGACACACATACTGATAAAAGAAGTGTAGACAGTGATTTTCTGTCGGGCAATGTCCCTGTTTTAAAGGAACTTTTATTAAGTAAGGTTTTAGGGAAACCTCAGCAGGATTTATCTGTTTTAAGCAGTATATTTTAGAGTTCTCTGCACAGTCAGGTAAAATACGAGAACAACTCATTTGTCAAGTGAAGTCACCTTGAGTACCCCTTCTGAACTTTATATACTGTGCTTTAATCCTAAATATAAGGAAAAATTACTGACTATAGTGTTCTAGTATCCAAGGGAAACTTACTAAGTATTATGAGAACAACTTAATTTCGCATCCTTACCAAACACACTCTGAAAAAAAAAAAGTTACAGTGGAAAAAGTCCTGCACCATGTGTAAATCATTTCTGTCCATGCCCATACACTCTACACAGACAAGGGAGAATTGCCTTAAGGAGGAAAATCCATCATAAAATAGCTAGAAATAATGAGGAAAGAAGTTGACAGAAGCCTTAAAGAAAAATAAAATTATTTAAGTGTTATATCCAGATCACCTAGTAACCAAGACAATGCCAGCTATTTAGAAACAGTACCAGAGTAATGTAACTGCAGTTTCAAATTCTCCATCCAGCATGAACATACAGTTTCCCAGAACTGAACAATCAGATGTTTGAAGATGCAATGACAGGAAAATGATGTTGGTTCATCTTTACATTTCACTGCTGGGGATTAAGATCAAGGCAAAGATAATGAAGGCAGGAGATTGTTCATTTTACTGACAGGGGAAAAAAATGTAGCAACAATCGTTGTGGAGTCTCCTTCTCTGGAGACATTCAAAACCCGCCTGGACATGTTCCTGTGCGACCTCACCTAGGCGTTCCTGCTCCAGCAGGGGGATTGGACTAGATGATCTTTTGAGGTCCCTTCCAATCCCAAACATACTGTGATACTGTATTACCACCATTTCTTTTTCAGTTTTAAATCTTTGCCCATCCAGAAGTCAAAACTGCCCTCTCTCCCAAACTGGATTTGAGAAGAAAGGACAAAAAATAAAAACACCTGTCTATATAATTTATCATACATCTTAAAATGCCTTATCCTCTATATTTACTGAAACTTTTCTCTGTGTGGCTCAGTATTTTGGTCAACGATCCACAAAATAAATGAACAAACATAGAATACTTTCACCGAAGTTCCCAAATAGTAAGGCCTGAGTGGATACATAGGGAATAGTGACCAGGCAAAATCACTTTGAGTTGGATTGACTGGAAAGACTAGTTAGCAGTAAGTACCCATGACTGTGTTGTAATCTAGAGGGACTTCAATGAGATGGAGAAATGGGCTAAGAGGAACCTAACCAAGCTGATAAATGGGAAAATGCAAAAATCATTCTTACAGGTACTCAAGACCCAACTGGACAAGGTCCTGAGCAACTTGATGTATCACAGAAACACAGAATCAGAGAATGTCAGGGATTGGAAGAGACCTCGGAAGATCATCTAGTCCAGTCCCCCTGCCGGAGCAGGAACACTTAGATGAGGTTACACAGGAATGTGTCCAGGCGGGTTTTGAATGTCTCCAGAGTAGGAGACTCCACAACACTCCTGGGCAGCCTGTTCCAGTATTCTGTTACCCTCACTGAGAAGAAGTTTCTTCTCAAATTTAAGTGGAACCTCTTGTGTTCCAGTTTGTACCCATTACCCCTTGTCCTACTATCAGTTGTCACTGAGAAGAGCCTGGCTCCATCCTCCTGACACTCACCCTTTATATATTTGTAAACATTCATGAGGTCACACCTCAGTCTCCTCCAAGCTGAAGAGCCCCATCTCCCTCAGCCTTTCCTCATAAGGGAGGTACTCCACTCCCTTAATCATCTTTGTTGCCCTGCACTGGACTCTCTCCAGCAGTTCCCTGTCCTTCTTGAACTGAGGGGCCCAGAACTGGACACCATATTCCAGATGTGGTCTCACCAGGGCAGAGTAGAGGGGGAGGAGAACCTCTCTCAACCTACTAACCACCCCCTTCTAATACACCCCAGGATGCCATTGGCCTTCTTGGCCACAAGAGCACAGTGCTGGCTCATGGTCATCCTGCTGTACATCAGGACCCCCAGGTCCCTTTCCCCAATGCTGCTCTCTAATAGGTTGTTCCCCAGCTTATACTGAAACCTGGGGTTTTTCCTACCCAGATGCAATACTCTACACTTTTCCTTGTTATATTTAATTACATTTTTCCCCACCCAACTCTCCAGCCTGTCCAGGTCTCGCTGGATGGCGGCACAGCCTTCTGGCATGTCAGCCACTCCTCCCAGCTTGATGTCATCAGCAAACTTGCTGATAGTACACTCTATGCCCTCATCCAAGTCATTGATGAATATATTGAATAATACAGGGCCCAGTACTGACCCCTGAGGCACTCCACTAGATACAGGCCTCCAAATGGACTCCGCCCCATTGACCACGACTCTGTGGCTTCTTTCCTTCAGGCAGTTTGCAGTCCACCTCACTACTCAGTCATCCAGACCACACTCCCTCAGTTTAGCTGTAAGAATGCTGTGGGAGACTGTGTCAAATGCTTTGCTGAAGTCAAGGTAGACCACATCCACCTCTCTGCCATCATCCATCCACCTTGTTATGTCTTCATAAAAGTCAATGAGGTTGGTCAAGCATGACTTCTCCTTGGTGAAGCCATGTTGACTGCCCCTAATGACCCTCTTATCCCTGATATGTAGTTGACCTTCCTTTGAGCAGGGGGTTTGGACTGCATGATCTTCAGAGGCACCTTCTAGCCTCAGCTAATTGGTAATTCTGTGAATCTTTGAATTGAATAGAAATCCAATAATGAAAATCTTTAGATGAAGGAAAGGAATACCGAAAATCCTCTAGATAAAAGTTGAAGACAGATGAAGAAAGATCAAAACTGAAGAGTGTTCCTATTTCAGGGGTAATGAGAAGCTAGTCTTTGCTATAGACATGGCCAGATGAAGCAATCACAATTTTCTTTTCAGTCCAGGCTGTTTCTAATGGGCTTCTATTCATCATGAGGAGCAAATACAACACTTCAAGCAATAATATATAGCCCTCTGCCTCTCCTCCCCCCTGTCATGAACCCACAGAGGAAATTCAATGACTGTAATTAAAAGATGCAAATTAAAAATAGCAGTTATGGTTCATTAAAAATTACTTATGTTAACATCTGAACCTGAATGTGGCCAAATATCTTCCGACTTCCAAACTGTTTAAATCTAATTTTTTTCTCAGCTTCCTTATCTGTAATGTTTTAATGATGTGGGGTAAGATCAGAAGAAGAAACGTGAGCATCAGCTTTCTACTGCTTCACCATCACATCTTGGTGGATCTTGCTTTCATGGCAGGAGTCTGAGAGCTGTCAGAGTTGTCTACTCCACACATGCCGTACAGCCAAAATATACTATTGTAGTGCATTTTTTTTCTAGCTCACTCATTTAGGGTTGGAGTATTTGTACACTATTTTGCTGTAGTAAGTAACACTGAAACTTTCTCTATTTTTAGAGTTCTTCAGAGAACTATATGAATTGGAGGTAGTTACCTTTATACTTCTTGGCTGACATTTTGCTTTTACTTATTCCTTGTAGTGATGTGGCTCATTAAATACAGGGTCAGAGCCTCAAACGATATAAATCAGTACCACTGAAGTGATCCAGCCCAAGATTTCTGGCCGGAACACCAAGAGTCCTGAAGTCATACTTTTTTTTGACATATTACAGCAACGTAGTCACTGAATTCAGGTGAACTTAACTCTTATTTATAGCATTGTAAGACCAGAATTTGCTCTATTATTTATATTTTTTAAAAATGTTTCATAATGATGGATCCTATATGTGATGAAAAGTTATTTTTATTGCTTGGGAAAAAAAAAAGAAGAAAAATAAAGAATATTTGTGCATAACACATGCAGTTGAACACAATATACTGGGCAGTAAAAAAATCTTTTATATTGATCAATTAATTAATTATTAATAAATAAAATACAAAAAAAAAAGAGGAGTAAAAATATTGCAAATGTACATTTTTGTAAATTTAATATCTATCTTGTAAAAATTGGGAATGATAATTAGTTTCACGCAGTGGTGGCCTGTTTTTCCAGTGTGTTAATGACCTCCTTGAATTATCACCTTCAGCTTTGCCACTGGCCTTTAAGTACACTGAGTCATTAATGACTTGGAACTACCATGTTAATAGAATATTCACATGATTTAAATAACCCAAACAGGCACTAAACAAAGTTAAGATTATTATGCTTGGAGCCGATATTCCTGTAATCAGTAACCAACAAGCAGTTTGAGCAAGGAGTTTTGCATTCCTAGCAGCAGTCAAGTTTCAATCTAAAGATCAGCCAGGAATTGTTCCCCATGGACCCCTAAAGCCCAGTCTATACCAAGCAGTGAGACCCAGGGGCATCTCACAGCCTTGCAGGAGAGGGGGGTCAGGGCATCATCTTTGTAACGGGGGCACTGAGACCCAGCCTCAGCGACAGGCACTGAAGCGGTTTGCAAATAGGGGCAACACAGCAGACAGATGCAGAGAGACTCCCAAAACAGGCAGCTAAATGTGACACATGAAGACGCACCAAACATCAATACCTTCATATGTGTGGCTTAACTATGTTTTGACATAGGGCTTCTATTATGTATCTGCTGTCTGCCACTAACATAGATGGACATGAGGTGCATTGTGACCTCTGACAACACTGGGTGGGTACTCAACCCTAAAACTGTAAACCTAAACTGCCTCCGTAACTCCTTTCCCATCAATGTCACCTACTACACATACCAGTTTACCTCTTATGAAAACTACCCCTTCCTTGCAACAGGTTAAAAATGTCATCAATGACATAGTCCAATCTTTTAACGCCAGCGTTATATGGGAATAAAATGAAAGGTATTTTAAAAGCAACTTCCTTAAGGGTTATTTTTACCTAACAGATATTCTGCCCAATTTATTCCAAATCATATTATCTACTTGATCTTGAACCAAATATCAACAAATATCAACTGAATATCAACAAAGGATGCTAAATTCATGGTCAGTGAAAATAACTAATAAAAGGATTTTATGAGACTAGGAATTGGAGTACAACTCTAATGTAACCACTTAAGCTAAACTCAGTTTGCTGTGAGAAGTGATAAGTTTGTTGCACATAAAAATAATAAAAAAATAAAAATTAAAAGTTGTGAGGAGGATTTTGAAAGAAACTTCACTGTAAGTGCTGATATTTACTCTGATTTCTTGGAAGTGATCATTCAACTAGGAAATGGTAGCAGACTCATAATCAATATTTCTATGAATCCAAATTTGTGTGACGTATTAGTTCTGAGCAAGATAGATGAGATATTTGTTGGGAGATAACATTTGAAATCAAGGACCATAAGTTATTATTTTTCTTAATTGAAAAAATGCTATGAAGCTTATTACAGCCAACTGGTACACCAGGATTAACTCATCCAAATAATCAAGAGGTAATCACATAGAAGATAAGTAGCATATAAAAACGTAATTTTAATTGTGGTCTACTCTCCTTGAATTAGTTGGTAATAAACTTGTTGGGACATGGTGCCTGATGCCTATTATCTAAATCTTCTCATTACTTCCCAAAACATATAACTGATGAACAAAACTTTTATCCTCTTTAGTTTGCATAGGAAGATAATATTAAAAATATACCTTAAAAATATATATAGCATCTCCTCTGTACATTTTCCTATTTTGCTTTAAATGAAAGGCTTTTACATTGTTTTTTGGAGTTCTGCACATACCCTGGTGTGTTCCACAGGTTGGGCTTCACAGTGACACCATCACCCTGGCACAAGATCATTGACAGAAGAGGAATTGAACCCACGTTTATTCCCCTCAAAATATCTAATACTACTAAGATATCACAGGGTATATGTCACTCTATCCTAGAATAACATGAGACATATTAAGAGAAAATCAGAGACGTCCTCAGGAATTTTTCCTCATGCTTTGTTCTGAGATGTGCTGACTCTGTTCTACCATAAGAGTAGCACATGAAACTGCTAGAGCCCTAGGGAGGGAACACGTCGCCTTGTATCAGGGGTTACCTTTGTGCTGCTGTGAACTGTGTGTAACACTGATTTAAATGTTACTAAAATATTAACAGTATATCATATATATTAACATATTAATATATTGATATATACTAAAATATAAATTAATATATTAATATTATATACTATAATGTATTGGTTTCAATCTAAAGTCTCTGATGCTGTAAGTGAGCATTAGCAGACAAGGAAAGATACTGGCCCAGGAGTACTGAAAAAGCAGGGGGAATCATGAATAAATAACCATCAGAGGAAAAGAAACACCTTACCCAGCTCTGTTGAATGGACTTCTGAGGTGTGAGACTCAAATGACTATTGAAAATAGCCACATAAACATCAAGTAGGTAAGAGATTTTTAGTTCTACTCAATCAATACCTTGCAATTATAAGGTTCAAGTCTAACTGACTAGGATGCCTAGATGTTGCTTATGATTTATTTTGCTTACATTTAGTTACTTTGATTTTCTCTCCGTTTTCCACTACTTCTGTCAAATAAACTCTGGTTTATTTAATCTAATCCTAATTGGTGCCTGTTTAATAGAGAAAAGCCATTGGCAGAATGTTCCTGAGAGAGAAGAGCTGCTCCAGGACTACAGGAGAGGCTGGCTGTGGACAGCGAGTGTTGGAGGGAGGCAGCTGGCTGTGCCAACAGGGGATGGGGGAAAAAAGGAAAACCCCAGTGATAAGGGAAGAAACCAGACCCAGAGCTGCAGAGTTCTTTGCCTATAAACTGACAGGCTGAAAAATTCAGATGTCAGATGAGTTTAGTTCATTGCCTGGACTGAATTTGGCCCCAGCGGTAAGCAGATCCTGGCACAAAATGCAAACAGAATATAAAGATCACATTAAAACAAAAACAAACAAACAAACAAACAATTAGTAACTGGATTTGAGAAGTATTTTCATCAGAAGCTAAATGTTGCAATGATTCACATACTGCTGCTGCTTCTTAGGGCTGTTGCAAACTATTACTAAGATTAATCAGTATGGCTGTTAGGTGAAAAGGAAGCGTAAGCCTTGATTATAAGCATTTAAGCCCTGCACTTTCATGAAACAAGGGTTTACAATGTGTTTTGCCTAAACACTGATTTTGCAGGTTAATTCTTATTCTCTCATTTTGCTCCTCTGTTCTGGAGTGACTGTGCAGTCATGACAATTTTTGCAGTAGAACCTTGCAGAAACAGGAGCCCTTGTTCCTGATTTAGGCTTCGGTGTGCTTCACTGAGTAAATGAGGCCCTGACCGAATTAATTACATTCACTGGGAAGCTCAACATGCTACCAATGTCTCTGTAATTATTCAGTATGCTGAGTGTTATCATAGCGGCCATGTGGATCCATTATCATTTTGCTCCTCTAAATGCTGCTGATCTAACCATTAGAATAGCTGCAACTCATGCTCCCGAGGAATAACAGAAATAATAGTTTAATTCCTCGTCTCTTTTTCAATTTTTCATGCTCCCAATCCATAGGCTGTTTCTCTCATAACCATTTACTAGCTTGTGCATAAGTCTCCATGCCTAAGTTAATTCTTACGGTTTATACATCATTTGTATTAAAAAAAATATATATATAAAAGAGACAGTCAAATTACCTTGCAAATACTGTTTGTCTGCAAAAAGATCTCTTCCATTTAGGCATATTTGCAAAGTAATATTAATATTTTGTGATTAGTAAAGGTTGTACAGACATTCAAAGAAACAAGCCTAAACAAAGGAGGAAAACTTGGGAAAAATAGGTTTGGATAGAGGTATTTAAGCTATGGATAGACAGCTTATCCATTCTTCATTTTGTTTACTCCTTTTTCACAATGCCTGATTAGTCCCTGACTCGCATTATATGGTTACAGTTACTGACAGCAACAATGATTGGCATTTCTTCTCCAGGAGACTAATGAATAGCAAAAATGAATAACCCTTTGCATATATGGTCATCCTTGTTAGCATTGCTAGTAGGAGTACCAAAAAAAGATTCAGACATCCCAGAAATATTTGAGCAAACACAAATGCTTACCCATCTAAATGTTCAGAAAAAAGGAATAACAATAGAACATGAAAACTGAAGTGATTGATATGCTCACAAACACTGTTTTGCAGTAGTCATGCAATTCTATTCAGATCCATTTGCTTTACCTAGGATCACTCTGTAGCTGCATTTTTAAAGAAGTGAACTTCATGCTTTAATCTTTTCTGTCAAAAAATGTCTCAATCTTATTAGTTACTCTAAGAACTAATTTGAAATTATTCTTACTCAGCCGTAGTATTATGGAGACACTGAAGACAGAAATCAAAAAACACTGTCTAGGCAGGTTTGCCAGAAATCCCCTTTTGTCACTCGTTTTTCAGATACAGCTACAAAAGTAATCAGAACTAAGAATTGCTGAGGGTCAGCCTTTCCATTTGATTAAAGATTTTGCAGTGTGAGGGACAGAATTTCTGCTGGTGTAAACAGCTGTAAATCATTTATTTGGCTTTGGTGATTACTGCCAAACTTACCTGAATTATCCATCTCCAGTAGGTAAAACAAGCCGAATTGAAACTGAAAATCCAGTTTTGAACTGAGAGATCCAATGAGGTTATATATAGTGCACATGCATACAGAAAGAGAAAATATGTATGCACTATAATGCATATTCTATCTGTACATACATTTATCCTGTTATTCTGTTGAAGTTATTTCTTCTCAAGGTACTGAGGAAAAAAAATTCCCAAAAATATCCTTCCTAAAAATAGCAATTATTGTAAAAAGGAAAATTATAGAGAATTAAGATGGCTTGTTGCTGCTATTAAAGGAGTTACTAACATAAGTAAATTGATGAAAAATTAAATCTCTTTCTTGGCTACTTCCTACTTAATGTACTTTATACCTAAAAGAGGGAGTTGTTCTGGAATAGCAATCCATTTAAGGTGCAACACAATCCTTCACTGCAGAAAGCTTTTTTTTTTTTTGAGAAATGCTGAAAAGGAAACCTCAATAGGACATTCATTCCTTTCATCTCTTCTACCATTTTATCTTCTGGCCTATCTTATTTTACACATATTTCTTTAATGAACCTCAGCTGGGCCAATACATGATATAGATATATTTCTGATAGCACTATGAGGACAAAAGTCCCAATTTTAATTAAAGCTTAACCAAGCCTCCTTCCTAGACTACATGATAGTTAAAATGATTGCTGGTTTTATTTTCTCTTTGGGAAACATACTGAATTTTAAGGACACTGCTCATTTCATGTTTTCTCAGAGTCTTCACAGCCTGTTATCCCACCAGGCCAAATGTTAAACAGTGTTAACTCAATGTTTGGTTAAACTGGAGCTGAAAATTCTGGAGTTGAATCTGGCAAGGGACAAGAAGGGTTACATGAAGGGCTTCTACAGGTCTACCAGCAGCAAAAAAAAGATGAGGGGAAATATGGGATTGCTGCTAAATGAAGCTGGGGACCTGTGACAAGGGGCCTACATCCGATGGGAACAGGGAGTAAAGATGATGGAGCCAGGTTCTTTTCAGTGGTGTCCAGTGACAGGACAAGAGACAACAGGCACAACTTCAAACATGGTAAATTTCATTTCAAGATCAGCAGAATTTTTTTCACTCTGAGGGTGGTTAAGCACTTGAACGGTTTTCTCGGAGAGGCAGTGAAGTCTCCATCCTTGCAGATATTCAAACACAGGCTGGAAACAGTCCTGAGCAACCTGTTCTAGCTGATCCTGCTTTGAGCAAGGCATGAGATGGATGATCTCCAGCCTCAGCTGTTATGTGATTCTGTGAGGTAATTGTCCCTCTGCTCAGGTGTTAGGAGACATTGTTGGAGTGATCCATTATTAGGTCAAGCAAAACTACTTAGGTTGCTTAAATTTCACCTTTACTTACTGTCCTTTCCTCAGGCAGAGCTGGACACTAGCAGCACAGGTGAAAGCAAAAAGTTACAGACAGTAATACTAGCCCAACTGTTTGCAAAATAAATCATTACTATCTGTTTCTGTGTCAAAGGGAATGTAAGTTAACTGAACAGAAGCTGGTTGAAGCTGCTGGGCAGTCAATGACGTTTTTCTGGTGAGAAATACTGCAGAGGAGTTGAGATCCTGTCTGCAAGTTGACTCTACCTTTGTGTAACATCTCAAAAACAGATTACAATCTGTGCTTTAAGAAAAAAGCCTGCTTTTAGAGAGAGATAAGATATATGATCTAACAGGAATTTTCCAACTCCAGCTCCTTGGTTCTTGGATAGATAATGTATTATCTATGTTGGATAGATAGAGGTCAAAGGTAGTCAGACAAAAAAGTGTAGAAAACAATGCTTTTTCCTAATTGCTGTCTTTAAGGTGTATTAAAATAAAATAAATAAATATCTTAAAATATCTGAGTGAAACTTATGTAACACATTTGCCTCAGGCTGTAAGTGATAGTGGCTACATTGCCTTCTTTCTCATTTAAGTGGTACAAAAGAGCAGGAATGATTATTCAGTACAAAAGTAGAAGAAGAAGTGATTTTAATATGCTTCAGCACACCTCATACCCGATTTCTATAGATGCGCAAGTGGTCTTGAACTGATGAGAAAGAACATGACTGCTACATTAATCATCTGGAGACATACACTAATTTATAAATGCTTCTCTCCCCTTCAGCTTTCTGCCGAGTTTGAGTTTTGCAAATAGAATGGAAAATGGAACTAAGTGTAACAAGCAAGCTACAGGGAATGTTTTTATTAAATTAATTTTAAAAAAATGTTTCCACACCCACAGCTTTTCTTTTACATTTCCTCTGTCTATTTTTCTTGTGTCTTTAAAGGCGCATTTTAAAAGGTATTTATCATCCTGGTAGTTAAGCTTCTTTCTTTTGAACGCCCTCTTGTCTGTCACTAAAATTTACAGTCTTGATGATACTTTCTGCAGTTGGATTACAGAGTTCATTCAGTTTCTTCCTTTTCCTGATGTCAACTCAGAAATGAGGAAATAAGATTAAAAGCTGCTCTTCCTTTTCACCATTCTATTCTCTTTTTCATTCAGGTAAATGTGAAATTTAAAAGCTATCTGCTCATTACATCAATTCTATGGATTTAGACAGTGAGGCAGATGCTTTTTGTGCATTTATACATTGCTTTAACTGGTATGAACACAAGGGAAGTTTTGAAGAGTTTTAGACCAGAATTGCCTTGATGTATTCTTGACACACCTGGGCTGATCCACCTGGAGAGAAGACTTCTGATCTACTGGCCTGGTTCCTCTCATGCTGGAGGTTAATCCACTGCATGTTGTCTCAGTTGTGGCAGATTGCCATCCTACCCACATCGCATTCACACTATGGAAATTTGCTGCTTTTAATCGACTCTTTCTTGATCAACAAGGGTATCTGTGAGATCATAATTTAAAATTCCACCCTAATCCTAACTAGTAAAAAAAAAATAGTGTCATTTTTGTGATGAGCTCACGCTCTGTTTCCCAGGGAAAGAATCTTGAGGTTTAGCGATGAAAGTCTTACACAACTGAGAAAAACAGGTCCCTCTGCCCAGGCATTGCCCCAGGACCATCGCAGCAGTGGTCACCTCCTGGTTTTGTCATGCTCCTTCCTGCACCCTCACTGGCTCTTCTCCTCACCTGCAGCAAAGGTGGCGAAGACATGCTGCCTCTCTCTTGGTTTCAGGCAGCCAACAGCTGAAAGCTAAGAAACAGCCTAAAAAAAAATTGAGAAGGTGGTTTTTTGTACTTCCCTCTGTGCAAAAATGTAGTTATGTCAAAATAATGAAAAGGAAAACATGAAATAAATCTATAGAAGAGGTAGGAAGAAGGGGTGTGATAGATTAGGAAACAGAAATTTGGAAGCATTGAGGGAGATAATGACAGGAAGAAAAAAAGCCAGAAAAAATATGGGAGAGATATAGGTGTTCTGTTTCTCTTAACCTAAAGACAAACCTTTCTGTCAAAATGTTTCATATATTGCTAGGGAAATCTGAAACTTCACCAAAGATCTTAAAGAGGTGACCAAACATGGATGAGATCAATTTCCTGGCATTGTTATCAGCCAGGAATCCTCAGTGACAGCCATGGAGTTGGAACAGTGAAAGTCAAGGAAAAACTTTCAATGGAATACAGAAACTTTAAGGCTTAAATGAAGCTCTCTATCAAGAGCCCTGACCCTAAATAAATTTTACTGACCTCAGGATAATGGTTTTTGGTTTATACTTCTAGCCCTGGTATCAATATCTGGAATTAATCTGGAACATATTTGTAGGCTCTCCCTCCTTTTTCTAGTATTCTTTTAAGGCTGTGATGTTTGGATAAAAATAGAAATGCTCTTTTAGGAGCACATCCAAACTCTTGTTGGTAGGGTTTATCACAGAGGCAAATGTGCATTCAATAGTCTTCTTCAAGTTCATGAATGGTGCTCTTTAGATTTTTTTTTCGGAACTGAAGTATTTGCCAACAAAACCCCAAATGTATTCAATTTTATCCTTCACCTGCTTGCCAAGTAATTTTGTCCAGATTTTTGTTTTAATAGCTCCTCCCTCAAAAAAAAAGAAGGGGGGGGGGGGGAGAGGAGGAATTTAATTAACTTTTATTTAATTATTAACCTGAACTGAACCTACAGAAAATTTAAAAAAACACAGGATTTCTAGTTCACTCTTAGGGAAAAAAAGAAAACAAAACAAAACATACAACAAAAACAACAAAACACACACACACAAAAGAAAACCAACACACCCCACACTAAGAAAAGTCATAATTTTCTTGGCTTTACGTTTAAATGTCATCTCAGGAATGTTACCACACTTTTTCTGTCCTTTAAACAAAACTATACTGTGTTATAATTCTGAACATTACCATTACCAAAGCAACTGCTTTGGTTCCCAAGCACAGTGTAGTCTGAATTCCCCACTGGACTGGTGGCATGATTTCTCACCTAGGAATGTCATTCAGTGATTTCAAAGCCTTGCTATGTACAATATCATTAACAAAGAATGGCATGAATCAACACCATTACAATGAACCTTGTGAGCTGAGCTCCAGAGGGGATTGTTTCACAGAAGCTGAATTTCCAGCAAACCACACACTGCATCTCTAGTATACATCAAGCAATGTAAAGATAAAAATAATAAATAAATGTTTGGATTTTTTAACTTTAGCAGAACCACATTAAAAATACATTGAATAGAACTATTCATTCTAAAAAGCCAGTGATAGATGGCACCAGGTTCTATAATTTCTATTCATTTTTGTGGAAAATGTTAGCAATTTTCCTATTGCATTGTGTTTTCATTATTAAGTTAAAGAGCCATGATTGGCCTATTACTGCAGAAAAAAACAGCATCTGTCTTTTTGATTGCAGTAACACTGAGAGATGTCAAAGATGTATAAACATAATACTACCACTTACTAATGTCCATCTCAGACATTCATTGTATGACTGTAATTTCTTTCATCTTGTAGTTCTTGAAATTATAAGTGTGAAAACCACCAAGTAAATGAAATAAGAAGGAACAATAGCTATGAAAATCAGTTTGTTGATTTAGCTGTCCTTTTGCTGCAGACAGCATAAATGGAAAAATCTGTAGTGTAACTGCTGTATGAGTCCCGTCTACTGAAACGCTCTATTGGTAAGAGAAGGGCTTGCTTAGTTGATTTTTGTAACACCCAAGGCCCAGGAAGAAGAATGTTAGCAATCACCCTTGCCAGTAATATTTGTAATATTGGCTATGGAGCACACTGACAGTGCTCAAGCATTTATACCATTTGGTACATTTCACTTCAAGCATTTCATATTTCTTCAGTGATATATGTGAAGATCATGCTCCAATATAATCTCTTTAACTGATTTTTTTCTCATTATTTTTTCTTTAATTTAGCATTTGCATAGCACCTCAGATGCAGCAATGATGAAACCCAGCAATGCTTCCATGCAGAACCATGACACAGCAGGTCTAGTTTCCAGCTAGGAATGGGTACAGATGGTATCACTCTGAAAAGAAAGCTCAGTTTTATTTTCTCTCCTCTCCTTTACATACACACTCACCTGCATAGTGGAATGTTGAGGTGAGCATTGCCATGACAAATGTAGCTTTATAGGTGATCATGGCGACATATTTCTCACTGCAGTCCCAGGACCAGATGCATGCATGTTTGAAATCATGTATCACAAAGAGTCATTTTTTGTCTTGCCTAGTACCAAGAAATGCTGGCACATGTCTGTAATTTGGCTCTGCAATTTCTTTTCAAAATACTCTACCTTCCTGCAGTGCTTGAATTCCCTCTGCAGACAGACTAATACTTTATGTGGCTTGTTTGTTTATTTGTTTTTCACTCTCATGCTCATTTTGAAATGGCCACTATTAATTTTGCATTTGTTGTGAAGTTATGATTCCTTTATAACTCACTTTATGGTGCTATCATTTTGTGGGTATATTTTTTCTGATTCATTTAGTTGCTGTATCCTTTATTTCCTCATACTTAATATTCTAAGTGCAGATATTATCAGTGGTGCAATCTCTGCCTGTCAAGCACTACAGTGAGGACATAGATAGATGTCAGTCATTTAATTTGAATATTTATCACATAAAATGACAACTGATGAAGAACACAAATGAAGCAGATAATACACAAAGAAGTGAAGACAAATTTGAGTAAGACTAGCAGTGTTTTGAAATTATCTCAATATTATGAAAGATAATCTGTGAAACAGAAAAAAAAAAGTGCATGTGCACGTATTTCAAGTTATACACATTTTATACATAAATATATATATGTGTGTGTATGTATATATGGTATTTAAAGGAGAGAGGGCAATATTCCTGGATTACAATGACATGTTTATATTTTTGTATAGAATAACCATAATAAAAATACCTCTTAAATCTGAATGGTTTAAATTTCACTGCTGAAATGCTGGTAGGCTTAAAAACGGCAATATTAACACAGGCAATGGTTTTCATGGTGTGCTCTGCTACATCAGGGAGAGCTACCTATAACTATCGCTGGTTGAAAGTAAGATAAAGATCCCTATTTTCTAAATAGTAATCCCTACCTTCAGTGAAGTATGAAGCATTCCCAGCTTCACTTGAAAAGAAAGTGCCAAATTCTGCCAGGTATGGGGAGAAGTGAATTAAATGGAAATTACTCAGACTGGAGGAGGAAGGATTAGAATTTGACCCCATCTTACTTAAAAGATGCGATTTTAAAATAACTGCTGGAGACTGATAATTCAGCAATTACTTTATCAAGACCAAATAGGCATCATTTAAACATATACATTCTCCTTTATCAGTCTTACCCCAAATCTGTGATTTGCCTTGCATTACCTATCTGTCCTTAAGATTTGGTGTGCTTCTTAGGCCAGTACAACCTGACTTTTCAAATGTCAAAGTTTAAAACTTCCAAAGGTTAACGATAATTTTCTGAATCCCTTTCTAAATATCAAATAAAGTTCCTTGAAGTAGGCTGTGCCAAATATTATTTCTTCTCTTTTACAGGCGAATCACTTGGAAGGAGGAAAGTTCTTGACAGGGATATTTTGGAGGAAGGAAAAATTTAGCAGAAGAAAGCTGTCAACATAAGGAGAGATAATTTAATCACATATGCAGTTGCAAGATAAGAAAGTAAAGTCCATAAAGTGTCAGGCAGTGATATACAAGATTTAGGATGTCTCCTGTAATTTAAATATTTAGATTATATTCAACAGAGGCAGAATTCCTTCAAGGAGGTGCAAAAATTGTTTTCAGGGGATAAAGCCCATAGCAGGAAAATCTAGAATGGAAAAACCTGCACTGTTTGCTTCTTGGAATTTCTTTTGTTGTCAATTCCCAGTCCCTGAAGAAAACCAGGAGCTTTGATTTTCCAGAGCAACAGATTGCCTTAAATCTGTGTATGTTTGGAAGTGTCCAGAAAATAAGTTATTTCACTAGCTACAGGGTATCTCTGCTTTCTTGGCTTCTTCCTAGACTCCCTCCTTTCTACTGAAAGCATCATAAGCAGAATTCAAAGGGACCCAAATATTGGATATTCCTTGGCTCACCTACAAAAGCCCTGGGCTGGAAGAAAAGCAAAGAACCAAAGGCAGATCTGTGGGCAGATCAATCAGGCAAAGGCTTAGGTAAACCACTTCCAGGAAATCAATATTTCAGGGCCTATCACCGTTTCATGTTACTTAAAGCAGAGCTGGTTTATCCAAAAACCTTAATTGCAATGACAAATGAAAATAGCAGTAGATTAATTGATGTGAACCCTACTATGTATTCCGTGCAAAAGGGTCTTTTATTAGTTTGGGGAGTACAGAAGGAAGCACTATTCAGCCTGTAAGTAATTATTGTGACAGTTCTTATTTACTATTTTCATTTCTCAACTTTTTATTCAAACTCATTTTATAGCCCAATAAAGTTTGATAAAACTGTATTCAGTGCTTTATCTAAATATTGATCAGCATGTTTATAGGGAAATTACTATGCCTTCTGCTTGAACAGCAAGAAGTAATAAATTAAACATTTAAAAAAAACTTTGCATGCTGAGAGTCCCATTTTATTTTATGATATGTAATCCATTACTTTTCTAAAATTAATTTGCCTAAATGCGCCTAGTATTTTTATCATTTATCTGCAGTTCTACTAGAGCCTGATATATGTTATACATGTTTTTAGTGGATAAGCAAAATAACAGTAGCAATTACTATACATAAGTTTGAGTGGAAACAAAAGTGAGGAAAGCTCTACCTAGTTAAGTGAAATTCAAGCCTGATGCAACTCAAGGAAAATGGACTTGACATTTTCAGTCTGGTAACTAATGTCAGGACTGACTTCATTTTGTCAAAGTCTTATTCCTGTTAGTCTCCATCCCACAGCTTTGTTCTTAAATTCTTGTTCATGTCTGTGGTTCACTGAGAAAGCATCACTCATACACACAAAAAAATTGAGTACTGTTGACCTGGACATATTTTCTTTCTTCCTTCACAGTAAAGGATAGATGAGAAAAGGCATTCAGAAACACTGAAATACAGTATTACATCCACATTTTTCATTAACCACATGTGACTTAAATATACGTTTTGCTATAATATGCCTGAGTCTGAAAAACTTCTTTCAAGAATGTAAGGGATGTGTTTGACTCTTCAATAAAATAAAATACATTTCATAGATATTTTCTTCATTTGAAGCACTGTTTTTCAAACTTGACTTTATTAGAAGCTCCAGAATGTGAGAATTCCCTATTTGCAATATCACTGCTGCACATAGAAGTCCCTGTAGAATTCAGTGTGTAAGGTGGAGTAACCAATTTTTCATTACTTTTGTAGATCTTTTAATTCTGAACTTATAGTGTAAATGTATGCCAGTGGTAAGGTCACTGTTATATTAAATAGTTCAGTGATGCAATCTAAGCTTTTGTACATTCCAGGGCTAACTGCGTGAAGAACATGGTAAGATGTCTTCTGCACATAAATTAGTCGTCTTAAATATCTGTGACATTGACTATTTAAAGCATTAAACTAATTCTATCTATAAGCAAAACAAGCAATGAACAAAAAGAAGCCTTCTGAAATACTTTTACTCCAAGTTTGTTTAAACATAAAAAACTAAAAAATCTGTTTAGGGAGACTGGTGCAAACTATTCTACTAACCTGCCTATAAACTGTTTAGATTTAGAATTTGAGTAGTCTTCCAGGTATTTTCTTTCACATATAAAAATCATATCAATTGGCTCATTTGCACTTTACAAAGCTTCCTCTGCTCTACTAATATATGTTATAAATAATTTAGAGCAACACTGAGTATATAGACTTGTTGTGTGTGTTCCCCTTGGAAACTAATAAGCTATTTTTCTTACCTTACTCCCTCTTCATTGCAGATATCCCGGTTATATTATGCAGCCAATATTTCACCTGAAATCAGAAATTAAACCCAGCAATTTTAAATTGGTAAGAAAAACTGCAGATAGACGTATTATTTGTCTTTCCACTCATGAATTGGACAAGACATTTAGGTGAATCTAGCATCTTTGAAGTCCTCACAATGTTGTTACCCACTTTCTGCAGACTCATTAAGATAGAAGGGACCACAGGAGATCTTCTGGACTGACCTTCTATGTAGCAGTAGCTGTTGCAGTCCAGTGGAGTCTAGCATTGCATGACCTGTGCTGGGTAATGCAGACAATTCTGAGCAGCATTCCTCTTGTGACATCAAGAGACAGCAGCTCTTCAACACTTCAACATTTTGTTCCACTGGTTAACCATCCTGACTGTTAAAAATGAGTAGCTTATTCCTAATATGAATTTGGTTTTTAACTGTTAGCCATCATTTCTTGTTTCTGTCTTTCTCTACTAGATGAAAGAGCCCTTTGTATATTCTTCCCCTGAGGAACCTTATTTACACTAGTTATGTTGTCTCAGTCATTTTCTCAATTAACTAGGCAGAGTGAGTTCCATAAGGCATCCTCTATAATTTGCGACCCTCCTATATATCTGCAATTTTTCAGCAAACTCAGAAAAGTATTTTCCTGTAGGTGTTTAATTCAGTGTACCAAGCGGTGGACATCAAACCAAAATGCGGTCATCAGTCCCACAGACCTTGTGTCCTGACACAGGTCAAGAGATGGGTGCAGAGACAGAGGGGAAGTGCAAGGAGCCAGTGGGAAAACTCAGCCAGTGCAATGAGCAGTTACCTCAGCACACCCAGATACAAAGTGTTGACAAGCTTTTTGTCGGCATCCTGGCAAAGGAATGCTTTAATGAGCGATTTGAGGGAGGATAATGATGCAACTTCACAGATGCTTACAGCGAGCTTCACCCAAGCATAAGTAATTAGCACTGATAATACTTACTATCTGCCATGGGCATGGAGGTTTTAAAGGGGGTCTGAACGAGCTAGCTTGGGTACCCTAGGCAGCAGACAGACAATAGTGTGACAGTATAGTTCTGCAAACAAACCCAGCTTCTCCATAGTTAATTAGCCAAGCTGCAGTATCACATTACGCTGTTTCCAGGACTTGGAGCATTATTCAGAAGTAGCAGAGCCAAGTCTCCACGTGGCAGTGCACTGGTGCTGTGTGAACATTCCCTGAAATGCCTGTAGGTTATGGATAGTGAAATACAGTAGGATTGTTTTATTTACTGTCCTCTGCATCTGGAAGTTTCTTGATAATCCATTACCTTTCCTGGGTCATATTTAAGAATGGGAAATAGCATATTGATTTTGTCATGCAAGTGGAGAAATGTGAACCTGTCAACATAGATGGTCACTCCATCCAGCAGGCTGATCCTCCATCTCTCTGCCAGCTGTAATGTGCTGAAAAAAATGGTTTTATTGGAGGGACAGATAAAACTAATTTGGACAATTAATCAACATTCAGTCTGGCCGTAACAGTTCAACTGTGTGTAATAAAATTGCTTTTTCTTTTTACCCATAAATGTTCCCTTCTAGTCTGAAAGTAAATCATTTTGTCAGTAAGCTCTTTTCAAGCCAGATCAAAATCTTACACTAATATGATTTTAAACTGTCTTATGGGAATTTCTTTTCCAAATAAATGTTTTGCATTTTGGATTGTTCTATATCCAGCCTATGTCTTTATGTTCAAGTATCATGGCACACCACTCTCTTTGTCTGCTGATTCACGAGGATGGATCCAGGCTCTTCTTGGTGACAACCAACAGTAGGACAAGGGGTAATGTGTTCAAATTGGAACACAAGAGGTTCCACTTAAATTTGAGAAGAAACTTCTTCTCAGTAAGGGTATCAGAATACTGGAACAGGCTGCCCGGGGAGATTGTAGAGTCTCCTACTTGGAGACATTCAAGACCCACCTGGACACATTCCTGTGTAGCCCCATCTAAGTGTTCCTGCTCCAGCAGGGGGATTGGACTAGATGATCTCTTGAGGTCCCTTCCAATCCCTAACGTGCTGTGCTTCTGTGATTTTGTGATTTTGTGATTCTGAACTATATCAAAATTCAGTCACTCAACAGCACTGAAGTTCGGAAAATTTCACATAAAAGCCTGGATCTCTTGGTGCAGTTTGGAGTCTTCTCTGATTTCTACATAAAAACAAGATCTTACAAAAATGACTTTTGTCCTTGCTGTGTCTGAATAGCTTTTTTTTTTTTTGAGCTCTTGAGCTACCTCTGCAGACAAGAAGAAATCTTAGGTTGTTATCCCTGGAGGGTTACCCTTTGTATTCACATGATTTTCAAACCTGAGCTCAGAGACTCCTGAGAGCTCCTCAGTCTTGTTACTTCAAGGATAAAGGACTGGGCCTGAGCTCACAGTAGGAAGAGAAGAGGCAGAGAGAAGACCCCTACAAGGGCTGGCCTACTGTTCTTGTGCCATAGAGGCACAAGGGAGAAGCAGAAGCAAAACGTATAGCTTCTGAGATACCTTTCCCTTCCCTTGCAGCCACATAGCTACTCCAAACAGCACAAACCCTCTTCAAATGGCAGCACCTGAGATATGCACGGTTTCCAGAGGTCCATCAGAAACAGTCGAGCAATGGGCTGTGGTCATACTGCCATCCCCCCAGAAGGCCACCTGACCTGAGCAACTCCCTGTTTTCCCTATACCTTCAGCCAGCTCTGCCTACATTTGTATGGCATGAAAATGCTACCTTTTATCTATGTCACTGAAATATTTATCAGAGCAAATCCGAACCTGGGGAGATAAGAGGAAATACCAGCAGCCCCTAACGTGAAAGACTCACTTTAAAGCCTTGGAGTTCTGATTTCTTGGAAATTGAGGTAGGTATTTTTCCAAAGGAGCAGTGCAGATCTTCCTCCCATATACAGTAGAATTGTTCTCTGTCTTGAAATCCTGTGTCACTTTGCTCGGAGAGAACACCTTTACCTTTTGGTTGATACTGAATATTTTTGGCTCCTGGACCTCACCAGCCTACACAGCTCTTGTGAGATGGTATATTAGAAAACAGACAGCAAAAGGCAACCATGTGCAGCTTTTTGAGGACAAGACAGTAGTGCAGACTAGTGAACTATTTCAGTTTTAATACAAACAGTTTTAAAGCCAGACTGAGCCTTTGAGCATGGAAGGAGAGGAGGAGAGGAGGAGAGGGGGAGAGGAGGAGAGGAGGAGAGGAGGAGAGGAGGAGAGGAGGAGAGGAGGAGAGGAGGAGAGGAGGAGAGGAGGAGAGGAGAGGAGAGGAGAGGAGAGGAGAGGAGAGGAGAGGAGAGGAGAGGAGAGGAGAGGAGAGGAGAGGAGAGGAGAGGAGAGGAGAGGAGAGGAGAGGAGAGGAGAGGAGAGGAGAGGAGAGGAGAGGAGAGGAGAGGAGAGGAGAGGAGAGGAGAGGAGAGGAGAGGAGAGGAGAGGAGGGGAGGAGAATAATTAGATCAAGATATTAAAATATAAAGAATACTACTCATTAATGAGAATGGTAGAATAATAGTCTATCTCTCTGTATGACTGTGACACTAATCCAATCAAAGATTGATTTTTAGGAGAAAATAAACAGCTTTCTCTTCACAACAGTTTAGGTCATCAGCTGCTCCTAACTTATATATTGTCCCTGGGGAGCATTTTCTTGGCTGGTATTGCTTAAATATATTTAAAAATTTTGCCTTTTAACAGAGTGTCACCTCTTTAAATCAAGACCTACTATTTAAATCAAGGGTCATTCTTCCATATTTGCTGATAGAAGGAAACAGTAGAGAAAAAACTCTGAACTTCCTGCAGCTAACGAGGAGACTTAAGGGATGTGCTTAGAGTATGGCTTTGGCCAGGCCATCTAACCTCAGCCCCACTGTCACAAAAATCCCTTTGTTTTCAGTGTAAATACTGGTGATTAAGGAGAGAAGAACCTGTCTACTGATCCATTTAATATCTTTCAGATCCCTACCCTCTGTCCCTTAATGTATCATTTTTTTAAGTGACAACACTGCCTACCATCTTATCTATTACACATAGTACCTACTGACGGAAATTTTCCACAAAACAGACTGAACTAGAAGAACATGGGCATTAATGAAAAGAAAAAATATAGGAAAGTCTGAAATTGAGAGCTGAGCTAGGGAATTGGAGCTCCCTAGTTTTAACCAGCTCAGAGGTCTGTTTTCTTCTATTTACTTCTTGAAAACATTTTACATTGGCTGTACTTTGTTTTCCAGCTGTCAGAGTTAGAAATAAATCTAGTTTATCCCTAGTGTTTTTGTACTTTTAGTTGAAACTACTTCATATTAGACATTTTTAAATCTAGAGCATGTTATTTTTTTTACCATTCAAACTGAATATAGAAAGCTGAATGAAAACATTTTAATGCATTTTGTCTGTGCAAAGTTAACTGACTGCAAACATACAAACTGTAATAAGTTTAAAAAAATCTTTTTCTAAATCAAATTTACTTTCCTCAAAAGTGTACTTGAAAATGAAAGCAAAAGGCCTTTACTTCAGCATTTTAAATTGTGCTGTTGTTTTCAATCAGCTGTGACTTTCCCTGAAGGAAAGGTGCCAGTTTACACTGAATGTAATACTTCAAGCTTCAGAACCTCTGGTATTAGCGTGAGTTGAAGAGTTGAGTAGGCAGGAATTGTTTCCTTTTTGGACATTAACTTGCAAGGATTTGTCTCTTTTTGCCACACTGACAAGAGGGAATCTTTTTCCTCTCTACTTTCCTCAAGAAAAAAAAACAGGTCCTTGAAATCCCCACTAAGGAGGATGCCAGCAGCAAGAGGGAAGAAGGCAGAACAGTGTGAAAACTGTGTACAACAGCAAAACAACAGTGAAGCTTAATTCTTTACTACCTTTAGCAGGAAATTAATTCTAGGAAGTAAGGTTGCTTTTCTTATGGTCAGTTTCCTAGGTTTCACAGGCAGCGTGGATGGGATGAAAATCAGACAATCTGGAGGAAATGCAGGAAACCACAGAGAAAAGACAATGGCAGGGAATTTCCAATTTGCTGCAGAGGGTAGCTAGTTAGTTAAGCTGATGATGACAGGACTGCAGAATTTGTGTCCTGACCCCTTCAAATTTCTTCCTAAAAGAAAGTAAAGAACTGCTAATATTGCTATAACTACCAACCCTAATGTAACATTATACACCTATTTTTGGGGTGGATTTTTGTTTCCCAGGAGGGTATAATTTTACCAAACATAATGAAGAATTCAAACTTCACAAACTGATTTTTACAAAATCACAATCCTAATGTGCTCTTTGTTACAGAGCTGTATGAGGGTTAAAATCGTTCTACTTAATTTGAAGATGGAAAAACAGCTATTCATTTCTCTGGTTCCTCCATATAACATTTAAAATTGTTGTCTACAGAAAGGTTTCTACTTCTTCAGAAAAATTTAGTTTTAAATGCACTGTGTGCTCACTGGGGAAAAATTACACAGCCTAATAGACCTTGCTATATTCGGTTCTCATATTCGCCTTTCTGTATAGCCAAGTTAATGTGTGTATTTTGTTGTTGCTTTCTGTCGACTCCCTTGTTACTCCATTATTCTTTCCACTTATATTTTAACATTTTCAAGAAAAAAAAAATATTGAGAAAAAACAGTTTGCAAAGCTAAAGGAAAAGTTCAACTTAAGTTTCAAAGGCCATTTTTACCCTTCTTGACTGTTATAGAGTTTTCTAGGACTTTTGTTTTTAAGAACATCCATCATATGTGGTAACTTCTATGCTGACACTTCCCTGACTATATAATCCATGAGGTAATTGCAAGTTATCCAATTGCATATAACGTCACTCTAGATTCTACATAGTCATCTGTAGCTAAAAATTGAAATATAGGATTAAAGGGAGGCAGCTGTATTACCACCTGCAGATATGACATTAAAAGAAATCAGTGACTCCATGTTATCAGCTCCTACCAATTATCTGTAACTGCATTAGACGTTTATTAGATTTGGTTAGTAAACAACATAGATAATTTTACAAGGTTGTGTGAAAACTGTAAAAATTAGCCCAAGTTATTAAATCAGATCTAGATACTGAAGAAATCTCTGGTAGTTTTGGGACACTTGATATCTGACTGAGATCCACTAAGCAGAATTATTATGTTAGCAATTCATCAGAGTGTAATCTCTGAGAGAGAGTTCTCTCCAGTCACTGTCTGTCATTGTAGCATGGTATAAGGAGTGGAAGTTGAAAAAGAGAAGTGAGTTGAGAAACAGTGGAATAGAAGAGGAACAATTTGGCAATTAAGAGCATGAATTTAAAAACCTAAAGATGTTGAAACTCTTCAGGAATGCAGCAGATGACTGAAAATGTTCAAGCAAGATAATTGTATCTTTGCAAAGCCAAGGGGAAACCCTGAAAAGAAAAGTGGAATAAAGCAGGTTTTCTCATTTTAATATTGCAGAGTATGAGTTTAACGTATCAATAGTTAAACTAGAAAGAGCAAGCTAGTTAACATATTATGTTACTGAAATTTAAGAGGCATTGTAATCCAAGAAGTTAATAATTTTGTAAAATTCGAGAATGTAGAGGCAAATAGACTGTTCTGAAAGGCTTCACAAATATTTAATCTGATATTAGGCTGTAACAGGTAATAGAAACTTGTCAAAACCTGTAAGAAATGTGCAACTAAGAAAAAAAAATATTAGATTGACCAGAAGAAATCAGAAAAGTAAAAAGATGCCAATACAAAACCTAATCAGAATAAGAGAGCAAGAAGATTAATTGAAAGTACAGCTTTAGTGATGCTTAGCTTTTCAGCAGAACCACTATACTCAGGGGAAGCTAAAATTTGATGTAAAAGTACTGAAACTATCCAAAGAAAAAAGAGATATTAAAAAAAAAAAAAAAAAAAAGAATAGTGCATGTTTCAAAAACACTCTTTGGTTATTCTGAAAATTAGAGAAATTAGAGAAGTACTAATTCCATATACTTCCATCTCTCACAGTCAAGTTAACATGATATCTAAAACTAGAACTTAAAGCATAGTCTTATTTACAGGTGTGGATAAGAAATGTTCAGGTAAATCAGAAGAAGAATTCTTTTTATTGAGGGAAAATAAAGGCCAAAAAAACTCTTGAAAAGACACTTTGAATTGTTGCAGGAGATGGAGCACATATTGCAGGGCTGAAAGCACATCAGACCCTAAATCTCACTCAGAGAGGTTATAGTGCAGAGGCAGAGGGCTTAAAAGATGGAAAGTAAAAATGACAAAGGAAAAGTACAACTAGTGAAACTACAGAACAGCAAAGGTGTCACAGAAGAATTTAGGGGTAGAGCAGCCACAAGGACAAAGCTACAGGACTCTATGCCATAAAATTTAAAATTTGTTTCCTAACCAGGGTTGTTATAGTGGATGAGTAGCACTTTTTGTTCTACAGCACACACACTTGTGCACATGCCATAGAGATACACCCCCAGCAGCCAAGGCCTTGGGTCCAGCTGTGAGTGTCACAGCAGCCTCGGGGCAGCAGGACTCCCCACAGCTGGACCAAGTGACTGAGCCTGGCTAGTGTCCTGGATTTTGTACAGTGCTTCCACCTTGGGCTCAGTCTTCTGTGGTGTGCTGGGCTCCTCAGGAGGTCTTCCTATAAAGGGGCGGTTGGTTTACCTATTTATTTCTTTCTAACTTAGATGATCAGCCTAAATTCCCAAAGGCCTCGCTGGTCTGTCACCTCAGGAAAAATACCTTTGACCTTCTCTATATTTAAAGTCAACTAGTTGTTTCTATGTTGGTTTCTCTCACCTTCTGATATCTCACTCTAAATGTGTTACAGGGATGTAGCATTCTTAAGAACCCCTTTTTGTTTCTTGGTATCTTCTCTACATACACCTAAACAATTAAACATATGAAAACATAGTTCGGATGTTCTGGATAAGGCTCCTGTATAGCAATTATTTGTGCTTGGTTATCTGCTCAGTACATACCATAATCATCATAATGATTAAGAGCTGGGCAGCTCTAGTCAAGGTCTCACTTAAGTCATTTGTGATTTCATGTGGGCTTCAATACATCACACAAAAGAAAAAAAATGTGTTCTTAGCAAGTCAAGAAGTTATATAAATAATATACTAACATAATAGTGACTCTTAAAAATTACATTCAGATCACAGTGAGATTCAAAAATGTTGTACATATTGTATATAAGAACAATGAAATTTATAAGTGTTCCACAGTTCACACTGGGGTTTTTTTATGTGCTGGAAAATACATATTGATTTTGGATTATGATTCCCACTTAGCAGAAGGATAAAGAATAAAACCCACAACCCTTACAAATTTGATTTCATGTACAAATCAATATTTGCAAGATATGACATGAGCCACAGCAATGACATATTAGAAACAAGTTTTAACACTTTACAAAGGTTTATTTGTTTAGGTATATTTTTTCTGGTCCAAGACAGACATAGTCAACTGAAAAAAAAACTATCAAAACTATTTGAGGAATTCTTAAAAGCCTACTACAATAGCTCTTATCTGTACTTGGTCCTGGTAAGTTATAGGACAGTTTCTCTTGTATCTAACTTCTCAATGGTCTGATGTTATTTAGAAAGAGGAAAGGGAAAGGGAAAGGGAAAGGGAAAGGGAAAGGGAAAGGGAAAGGGAAAGGGAAAGGGAAAGGGAAAGGGAAAGGGAAAGGGAAAGGGAAAGGGAAAGGGAAAGGGAAGGAAAGGAAAGGGAAGGAAAGGAAAGGGAAGGAAAGGGAAGGAAAGGAAAGGGAAGGAAAGGGAAGGGAAGGAAAGGGAAGGAAAGGGAAGGAAAGGGAAGGAAAGGGAAGGAAAGGGAAGGGAAGGGAAGGGAAGGAAAGGGAAGGGAAGGGAAGGAAAGGGAAGGAAAGGGAAGGGAAGGGAAGGAAAGGGAAGGGAAGGAAAGGAAAGGGAAGGGAAGGAAAGGGAAGGAAAGGGAAGGAAAGGGAAGGGAAGGAAAGGGAAGGGAAGGGAAGGGAAGGAAAGGGAAGGAAAGGGAAGGAAAGGGAAGGAAAGGGAAGGAAAGGGAAGGGAAGGGAAGGGAAGGGAAGGGAAGGGAAGGGAAGGGAAGGGAAGGGAAGGGAAGGGAAGGGAAGGGAAGGGAAGGGAAGGGAAGGGAAGGGAAGGGAAGGGAAGGGAAGGGAAGGGAAGGGAAGGGAAGGGAAGGGAAGGGAAGGGAAGGGAAGGGAAGGAAAGGAAAGGAAAGGAAAGGAAAGGAAAGGAAAGGAAAGGAAAGGAAAGGAAAGGAAAGGAAAGGAAAGGAAAGGAAAGGAAAGGAAAGGAAAGGAAAGGAAAGGAAAGGAAAGGAAAGGAAAGGAAAGGAAAGGAAAGGAAAGGAAAGGAAAGGAAAGGAAAGGAAAGGAAAGGAAAGGAAAGGAAAGGAAAGGAAAGGAAAGGAAAGGAAAGGAAAGGAAAGGAAAGGAAAGGAAAGGAAAGGAAAGGAAAGGAGTATCGTGAATTCCTATTAAGCATAATGAAAACAACAAAAAGAAAGGTAAAATAAGTTAAATGTGTCAAGACAGAGCCATCTGACAATGTGCATTCACACACATAAAATGTGGCCTTTTTTCCATGAAGCTGCCCCTTTTTGTTTATATGGTTAGACACTTGTTCCTGATCTAAGAGTGAAACAGGAAAAACAGAGCCAAGGTGAAGTTCAGACAGAAGGGCATCATGTGGACCAGGTGTTACTGAGGGAAAGGTCTAAGCAGGGCAGTGCAGGGACCAAGTGCAGCTCTGTAGAGACTTAAATACATACAGTGCCTCTGAGATCTCAAATATATAAGGTACCAACTCATAGAGTGGTTGAAAATACAGGTACATATTGTATTAAGTATTATGTGTACACTTTATACATATTAAATGTGTACATTTCTTTCCTCTGGAAGAGGGACTTCTGAGATTATGTGCCCCTGAAGAAACCCCAAGCATTTTGATTCAAAAAAGTCCTGCAGCCTGGCAAGCTGGGACACCAAGATCTCTCCCTGACTCACAAGGGCCACCCTTACTTCCACATAAGTTTATTTATCAAAACAAGCTTAGACTCACAGACTTCAGCTATCACCCTCTAAGAACCTTTTTCTGACTGCATCATTTTCTTGTGTGATGGTGGTTATACCGATGTGTAGACTGACAGGTGGGTGACCTGGCCTTGTGCAGTACTTCTGGTCTGTGCCTTCCTTGTTCACCAGACTAGATTTAGAAAAACAGATTAATATTTCTGAAGAGAGAGCAGAATTGCTTTCAATTTTCAACTTAAAGTCCTGTCTCTTAATAAGATTTATATGGAAAATATGTCTGTAATATTAAAACATTATAAAATGTAGGAACTTGAGATTTTTTCTAATTGTCTGCAAAGTAGTCATTTTTTAACAATGGATATAGAATCAAAGACAATAAAAATGAACTATCATTATTTTATTGTAACAGCAGTAAAACAAATCAGGAGACTCAAAATATATGTGAGCAATACATGGAGCAGAAATGCAGATCCCTGGCATAATTATTAGGCTGCATCAGAAATGGAACTGGAGGGACGCACTAGAGGTGTAACACCCTGCCAGCACCCATGGTGTGCAGCCATGCTCTCCAGGAATTTTGCTTTCACAGCATACCACCTCCTGCACATGAGGGTAGGCAGAGAAAAGGTGAGATGAATGGTCAAAATGAGGAGAAAGGCTTCTGTTAGAGCAAATGTGAAACTTTCTATTTGCTTAGTTGCTCTGGCCAGAGTCTTGAACTTCTAGCTCTGAGGACATTGATGCTAAAACAAAGACCGGAAAGTCTCATTTTCTCCCTCAGAATCTGTGCTCCTTCAACCTGTATTTGCTAACTGAGGTGCTTAAGGTGACCCCAGAGAAGCCTGACTTTCCCAAGCTAATATAGAGGGTGCTGAAGAGGCTGATGTTTCTAAAGCTAAAAGCTAAGCACAGAGTAACCTGTGCTTCATGTCCTTAGCTACTGAATTATTTCTGAGTAGTACTGAACTGAGAGTTGAAAGGCCAAGGTTTGAGAAACCCCAAATAGCTTAAATTATCTGCTGACAAGTTCAGTTTTACTTGAAGTGCGGGCAAGGGTACTATATACAATGCAGGAGCTATACCAGGCCTTCAGCTTTTATATACTGTAATTTCCTGAAAGTAAGGACCATTCAAATATCCATACACAAGGTGTTTTTTTTTAATCTTTTAAAAAGTTCCATTGTTAGGCCTAAAATTGTTCAGAAATGTTTTTCCTTTAAGCAATTTCTAATGCCTGTCACTATGATTTAAAGTCTTCTACAGAATCTCTCACATAAGGTATGGCTGCCTAAATTACTTTGGACCTAATTTTAGATAAACTGCTACAGCAAGTGTTGAATAAATGCATGAGTAAGCAAAGAAAAGCAAAACAGATATTTAACATTTGTGACTGGTGTTATCTTTCTGGAGTATTTGAATAGAAGTAGTTTAGGTTTGTTAATTAGGTTCCACACAAAAAATTCATGTTCGAAGACATTACATTGCATTCATCATCTCTCTAAAAAGCTTGTCACTGCATTACCACTGGCTAAAAAAACAACCTATCACAGATCAATGCCATATGCATTTCTCTATAAGACACTTTCTCATCCCTTGGCAAAATAACGGCCAGTACGAGGGGAGCTCTCAGGATGAACAAACATTTAAGCTGAGACTACTGAGACTATTTTGCAGGGGAATAAAAAAAAAAGCCACTTAAATAAAAAAGAAAAAAAAAACTTACACAATAGCAATACATATTGAAATTGTACCTGTGAGGTGCTCAGTGGTCTTCTGTGCTGGTCTTTTTGTTAATAAACTTTGAGGAGACTGTTCTGTGGCAACACTGTTGTTCAGTCTGTTCTGTTAAACAAACAAGCAAACAAACAAAACAACCCCCCACACACACCAAAAAACCACAAACACACAATGCAGCCATAATAAAATGATCTGATATTAAATCTTTTAATTTGAAGAAGTAGAGGAAGAACCAAGCAAGTGCACAGAAATATTAAACTCTGATGTCTTTAGACACTCAGAGGTTCCCTGAACTGTCAACCTGAGTTAGTTATTAAATATTCAGCCCAAGGCTCCTATGGCATAAAAAAACCCCACATTCCTAGACCAAGCACATGTCCTATAACAGGAAATTATAAAGGACTCTTTGCTTTAGTTACAGGGTCATGGATAGATATTATCCCCCTTATTTTCATTGTCAGTTTCATTTCACCCTTTATTTTATCCAGTCAGAACCATAAGAATCACATCATTTGTACTGGAAATCACACAACATCCCACTTTATCTATCTTTCACCAACTGCTGAAAATTGTTTTTTAGAACTATCATTCTGCTTGGCTAAATCCCTTTGAAATCAATGGGATTTTCAGACCAGAGTGACTGACAGATAGGGCTCCTAATCAATAGGGAGGAGAAATTTTGAATACAGATTCAAGGTACAAATAGCATAGGTCACAAGATGAACAATATTAAATAGTCTGCATCAGGTATTTTTTTCATGTATCAAATGTACCTAAAAAATCAATTAAAAGAAAAAAAATCTGCCTTCTATAAATAAACAATGGCTGCATTTCCTGTCTAAGCCATGTCACTCATTTGGCTGAACTACACTGCGGTTCAGCTCACATTGTACAAACACAGATGGGTCATGGGAGTGACACAAACCTCACCTTGTAACTCCTTGTCATGAGCTGGTTTCTGTTCGTTATCAATTTAAGCCTCCCGAAAGCTGCTGTGGTGCTGGTTGCCAGTGGTAGCACAGCTTCAGATGGCAGCTCTGGATCAGCAAGGCTGGGGGAAGATGCAGCCGTGGCCTTTCAGCCAGTCACATAAGGAGAGAAATAGCTCAGCAGGGGAGAGCATACACCAAGAGAAGACTGGTTTAATTTACAGATTGTTGTCACAGTGCTTCTGCAAATACCCCTAATGCCAAATGGTGTCCCAGTAACTCTGTCCCTCTTTTGGAGTGTCCTCCTGGTTGTCCTGACTGCAGTGCAGTGGGGATGCAACAGAAATACTCTCGCTGGCAGGTTACCTCCAGTAATGTGGATGACCAGGATCAACAACAACTCTGCTCAGGGCAGCCAAGATCATGCAGCTTGTACTTCACAATGCTGTGGGGAATGCCCTGCCCCAGTGACTCATAGACACCTTGGAGCTATTAGGGTCATACTCAAACTCATCAGGTTCTAGTCAAAGGTTCTCTAGGGTGATCAGTCCTCTGCAGTCTCACAGCTGGGGAAACTATTGCTGTTCTTGCACGTATAAAAAAATACAAAATAGACCATCCAACTGGGATTTTCCTTAGCATCAGAATGGGAATAAAGGTCACATCACTGGGTGACCAGTGATGTGCAGCTTGTTTTTTACAAGTAGGAAAATGTAAATCTTGCAAACAGCAACCCATTTACTTTGGTTTTTTTATTAATAAGACATTGAGATCGATGATGAATTTCACCTCTCACAGAAATAGTTATCATGGGAGTGTATAGTGGACAAGAAAGCCTGCCTCCTGGGTACTTTAGATCTCTAAAGTATTTCCCAAGCATGTATCAGATTGTACAAATGTTGCTTAGCCACACAAAAGATCCAGTTACAACAATCATTGACTTGTGGATTCCAACCTGCTGTCCCATGATATGTAGTAATCATTTTTTCCAAGCTCCAGAGAGACAGCACTACCAAACTCTGGATCAAGGTGAAGTCTCCCTGCTGAAAGTACAACTAAAGCAGTCTTTTACTTCTTGTAAATAGTTGCCATATCAGTTAGAAAAACTTCATGATCCCACCAGGGAAGCAAGTGATGTGCATCCATAATTATGCGTCCTTCAGAGGTATGGATGTAGGGGCAGTGTCCCTGTCCCTGTCCATCCAGCCAAGCCCTTGGAATTTCGGAGAACATCTCACTCCAAACTGTGGCTGTTGAGGAGCTGAACCATTTGGGGCTCTCACCTTGACCAAGCTTTGGAACAAGTTATAAGATCAACAAAGACAGCTGGCACATGCTTTTTATGAAGTTGTATGGTAGGTATACACAAGGATTGCACATGGAACAGACAAGGAGGGTGAAAGATATGTGCTATGGCAAGGCATGTGGACAGGAAGCATCCTTAAGAGTGTTCCTGAAAGCAAGTATGACTTAAGTTTTCCACGAGCATGCTGGCAGACTGCAGTGCACATGATGATGGATATTCCCACACCTAATGCTCTCAGAGTAGGACAGCATGGTATCCATGGCAAATCCCACCTGCATAGGAGTCATGCTCCAGTAGATTAAGGCACTTTGTGATCAGAGTGTGCTGGTGTCACAGAACATTTCACTCTCAGCATTGCCATAGGGGGTGTGCCAAAATGAGCACTCATATAAGAAAAGACTTTCTCTGACAAGCTGATCCAATTCGCCTCGGGTGGTTGGGGTCTGATTCATCACTTTCTGCTGCTCTGCTCTACCTTTTTCACAGAACAGCTTTAACTTAAAACAATATAATTCCACAGGGAAAATCAGTGCAATACAGAAATAGATCAAGTGCTCTATATTTACTTAAAGACCAACAGACTCAGCCAACAAAAACTAGAGTGGTTCTGCTGAAGTCAGTGGAGTTGTACTGATTTACACTAGCTCAAGCTCTGCTCTAATATTTTAGAAATAATGGTCTAAATCCTTTTATTGAAATGAGTATGCTAGAATTTTCCTCTGGTTAGTTTAAAACATTGAAAATCAGTAATCAAGTTGTTGATTGGTATGCTACTAACCCAGAGGCATAGTAGTGCAGATACTGCATGCTATGTGGCTGCAGTTTGTGTATGTGTGAACACAGCAACATGGGAAAAGTATTTCAGAGCAGAGACAGAACAGGTGGTAAATGAATCAAACCTGCCCTATGGCAATCCCTCATTATGCATCTCACACTTTGGCAAATTCCAGAGTGAATGCTGTATACGGATTTTGCCCTCTGGAGCATGAGATCCCATGTTCATTGTTAGTTTGTGTCTTGGTTATTTGGTTGGTTGGTTGTTTTTTTTCTTCCTTACTTTCAATAAGTATTTCTTATGGCTCAGATGTTTAATAAAATATAGGAAAAAAAAAAGTGCAAATATGAAACTGAGGGTTCAACGAATTTCATATGCTTTTGTCACTTTAATGTCTCTTGGTTTAGCTTAGTTCCTGAGCAGGAGACACTTTAAGTCATAGGCAGATACACATACACTTTTTCAAACTCTGTAAGTGAGCTACTTTCGCACAGATATGGGAGAACTAACTATGAACTATCCAGCCTATTTTTCTCTGCTCTGTACTCCTTAAATCTCTATGTTTTATGAGGACCATTATTACCAAATTAGTGCACAGCCTCTAAAAATGCACTAGACACTTTACAGAAATTCTAACCATATTCAGAAATAGTATACAATCTCAGGCATACTATCTGCAAATGCTCATGCATGGGGATAAATTTAGATGACTGAGTTCAGTTCTTTCAGACTCAATGGGATAACTTCTGTGAGCAAATTAACTCGTAAATGAAAGTTCTTTGCAGTGTTAAATTTTGAATTTAATCTCACAAGTGAAATGCTGACCTCTTAAAGTCAAATAAAGTACTGGGGACATTGATTTTGGTGGTAATTTTACCCCAATGGCAACAGATGGGCAAGTCCAGGTGATAGAAATGCTCAAGAAAAAAATTAAGAAGACAACAAGAAGGTAAATTCGGTGGTTAGCTGAGGCATGTGATGGTTATGATGATCCAGCTAAACCCAGTTAAATGTTCCATTGTTGTTTCTCTTCTTAAGGAAACATACATTACAGCACAATAATAGGAGAAGATAAAGAAGGCAAAAGAGTCTTTAGTAAGGGGTCTTTTGTACCTTTTAACACAAGTAGGAAGGAAGACCTGCAATTTGTGAGAAGTCAATACCAATTGAACTAAAGCAGGGAAGCAATTTTAAGGATAAGGAGGCATCACTAAAATGCCTTGATCATGAGTAATTATAGAAACGACCTTCCGTATGTATGTCAGAGAAATCTGAATCACTCTACTAGCTTCTGTCAAACTGTACTGATTAAGCAACAAGGGATCAACCTACTGGATCAAAACCATTTATTTTTTTCACGGTTTTATGGGATACATTTCAATGATTATTTTCATACTTAAAATTTTAAATGCATTCAAAACCTGAGTTGACTGAACAGACCTAGAAGATGGGTTTAGAAGAATTAGTAACACAGACAATATTTTGATCCCATGAGATCTGAAACGCTTAGAAATCTGCTTTTGTGCCCATTTTGTTCTCAGGAGAAGAAATAGGGCATTAAAATCTCTGAAGCTGGTGAATGTCTGTCTTGTCTCTCACAGTTAGACTCAACTTGGCATATCTACAATTCGTGCCTGACTGTAAACTTGTAGTAATTTTTTTTTATATTGTACATTTACAATGCAAAATTATGATTGCTGCATGTTGCACTTCAATTTACCTTGATTCAGTAAGACACAACATATGGCCATATTATGCATTAACTGCTGTAAAGTGATACTGCTGAGGAGGTGCACTGCGTGGAAGATGTTTGTCTACCATCACAGAGATCCAGTCCACCAGAAACCATATCAAATACCTTACGCTTGGTGCTTTGACATACGGATGGATTTTTGTATCAGCTTGGGATAAAGACATATTAGCAATGAGAGGCTTCTGTAGTAGGTTCTGCTGTGTACTATGGAGGGTTAGAGCAGTGGGAAAATAAATCTTAAAGAGGTAAAATGAGAACTAGGAAGAACAAATAGGGTTGCTGTGATATGCACATTTTTAAGTACTTCACTATCTGTCTTCTATTGTCTTTGAACAATGCTTATTTCTATATTTTTATTTCTTTTCATTCTCTAGTTGTTGTTACCCTAGATTTAATTTCATTGTTTATATCTGGTCTTTGCAGCTTTCCCACGTAGACTGTAAATCAAAATAAGGCCATGATGAACTCTTCCACTCTTTAAATCCACAGGGATCTAAGTGCAGTTTTTAATCACAAACACATTGGGATAGGCTCCAGTCTTGAGTCTGGTCCCACTCTAACTACTTTCACCGAGAGAAATTTGTTGTTAAGAACAGGAATATGCTGCTAATGACTTTCTGGAAGCATGCTGTTGACACTGCCTAGTCCTCTATCTAGAGACTTTACATTTTCCAAACATCAACAGAAGGCTTTATTCTGAAAGAACATGTTTTTTCCTGGTTAAACTGTTAGGAGAGACAGTCCTGTGAGTCATGACTTAGCATGACTGTACCGTGCTGACTTAGTTCTCTGGACAGGTTATTGGAGGGGGGGAAATACTTTTCTCTCTTACCCTCCCAACCCATCCAAAAAAAACAAGCTATGTATAAACTAACACCCAAACCCTACAGTTCTGATGAAGTGAGAAAGGAAAATAGAAGAAAACAAACAAAAAAAATTGATCAATATATCACAACCAAAAGGTAAACCACTTCCTTTATCCTCAGTTCTGTGGGTGCAGGTGTACGTATTAGAGGATAATCTTCAATTGTTCCCTTCTTTGACAGGCTGATATGTGTGAGGATTTAGACTGCGGAGAATGAAAATGTCACATGTACCTTTAGGCTTTTTTTGTATAGCTGAGTTTGATGTGACTTGGTGGCTCACAGGGCTGGTTTAGAATTATCATAGTCATGTTCAAGACCTGGCCTCCTGAGGTCTAGCAGGTGGCCCAAAACCACAAAGTATTCTGTCTGCTCTCTCTTTTACTGCTGCCTGTCAGCATGAAACTAGTAGAAAAAATTATACTTGAAGAAATGCTTATGATTTTTATGTTTATTAAGTGTCAGCAAGCAATAAAAAATGAAAGAATTAAAACTTTGTTTTGTAAGGAAAAAGAAGGATATTTCTTATTGATGTTTGGCTTTAATTACTGGTTTATATTGATATGCACTGACATGTCATTTTTTATTCTTAATGAGCATGACCTATATTTTACTCCAAGTTAAGAAAGTATTCTTGTTAGGACAAAAAAGGAGTGGTCATTGCTTTAGCCAGATCTAGTTTACTACACTTAAGATAAGTCTCACATATATAACTAGTAGAAAAATACATCCTTTAATAAGCCCTGGATTCGTGTGTAATTATAACTTTCCAGATTTTGAGTCTTATTTATATCATGCCTCTAGGACAAACCAGAGCTTCAGTCCTGCAAACATATGCCCATGCCTCACTTTACATAACCTCACATGTGCCTAAATTTACACAGCTAAACTGTGCCACCGAGAGCAATTTTTCTGAGAGCAAAATTAAATGTATCCATCAGTATTTTGGGGACCAGAATTCCTGAGAATCAATCTAAGAATGAATTCAACAGTGAATGTATGATATCTAAAAAGTAGAACAGTATTTTTAGAAAAGCATGCTTGAGCTATTGTGCAAAAGGCAGGCTCAAAGAATCTTATCTCATGAAGCATTGCTGACAAAGATCATCCAACAACATTAGGTAGAGGAGTCTGCAGGGATGAAGTACTGTGATTACAAAAAGAAGAAGAGGGGACAAAGAAAAAGATAGGACAAATCAAATGTGTTATGTTTGGCAAATTGTTTGGAAGAGAGCCATCTTTTCCTTACTGTCACTGCTGGAATAAATGCAAGATGCTTTCATCTGCAACAGTGTTTTCAAGTTTGCAAAAAAATATTTCCCCACACAGTTGCCAAAATTATTATTTAGAAAGGAAATTGAGGAAACAGCAATAACACAATTGTAACTGTTGGCTCTGCACTTACAAATAACAACTATCTAATTGACATCACTGAGTTTAAACAGAGCAGAGGCTTTTTAAACAAAGAGGTCCGGCTTCATCATCAGTGATTGCTGGCCTTGCAAACCTACTTGCCATGCTCTACTCCTCTACCTAGGGCCATAGCCAGATGATTTATTTATGCACAGCTTGTTTGCACAACTGGAGGTGCTGAGCTGTTAAAAATTACAGATAAACATTTGAAGGTTTAAATTATGGACATTTCCTCTAAGGTACTGTAGGTATAGTTTGTGTAAGCTGATTTTCAAAGCTACAGAGATCTTCTGCTGAGTGTATAGTAGAGCCACATCTTTCCATCCTATTTCTGCCTGTAAAATTTTTTTGTGTTTGGACAACAAGTTATCTTCCGCCAAGACAGTGTACCTGGAGCAATGCATCCTTCCCCAAAGTTGATTACCTCCTCTTAGGTAAGCAGTAGCCAAAAGCTTTTAGCATCCAAAGGTTATTTGGGGATTAGTATGAAACAAATATCTGTCTCTGAATGAAATCCTAAAAGACAGCTATTCACACAATAGAAGTCATCATTCCTGAACATTCTTCAAGAACTGAGGAATAGTTCTTATTTTTTTTAAAAAGGCTGCTTTTTTCAGCAGTTGATACTATTGTGGTCATTACTTTCAAGAACCACCTACTCTACAAAATAGGTGACAAAAATGTGCTGAATGTGTCCCATCATTAAAAACAGCAAAACTTTTTTGTGGACAGGTTCATCTAACTATTTCCAGGTATTACTGGTTTTAGAGGTCCTCATCATCCAAGCTTTCTTTTCCATCCAAGGTGAGTAGTGATACTGAGAAGCCTCCAAAAATTGTTAAAAAAAAAAAACAAACTGAAATTTCTGCAGGAAAAAAAAAAAAGGTTCATAGTACTCATAGAGTGACTTTGATTTGAATATTTAATTATGAATTTGGTGATTCAGGTGGAGGCATTTGTCTTTAAAAGTCTTGGGTCTCATTCATTTTGGCATTACATACTTTCCCTACCACGTTATCTTAGATCATGGGATGTATTGTGCTAAACAATGAAAATATTTTTTTCACATTAAGTTGCTTATTTTCTGTTAGATGGTATGGCTTCTCTTTCAGCTGTGAAATGTTACACTCTGTGTCTTCACATGGATGGAAAAGATGCCACTAGGAGGAAAATATTTACTCTTATATCTGCAAATATGTTTCAAAATATTGTGCCTTTGACAGATGTACAGCTGAACTAAATTAATATTTCTGATAGAGAAAGCTCCAAACTCAATACCACAAATGTTTACTAAAATAAGAAGTTTTACACTTTTGGATAATATGCACTATAAAATGATTGCAAAATTGGGCCTAAAATCTTATGCATTTGGAAAGACTGGACTTTTCTGCTACGAAGGTGCATAGGGGTCTGACCAGAAAAACTTATGGGTTGTTTGCTAAATCCCTGAGAAAGCCTATTGACAATGCAATGAGAGAGAAACTACTCTACTGTTGGATGTAACGTGGCTGTTGCATTGCTAAGTGAAAAAAGTCCATAGCCAATAGTTTAACACATTTCCTGGAAATTATACTGGATAGAACTAAATTAATTCAGCCCTCAGTTTTTAATTGTATCAGTCAGAAGTAGTCCCACAGTGAAACAATAATTTTGGATTCTGCTTCCTGAATGATTCTATAATGCCACAATTGGTTGTCTTGCCAGACATCCCGTGCATACTTGGGATATCCAAAATATCCGGAGATACCTACATGGCTTAGATACAATAATCTTCATCAATCACTGGTTTTAAAATACTGCCACACTAATAACCCCCCCTGATTCTGACAATTTCTTTTAAGCTACTTATTTATGGTAAAATGATTGCCTGTGGAAACTGCTGAGCATTAGCTTCTACAAGTTATTTCAAATATCTTGTGAAGATTGGCACTAAATATAAAAGATGATTGCTACAAATTCTTTCTTAATGATAGCCTGTCTTCAGAATAGAAACAAACCAGAGTTCATATGGGTGGCTCTGTCTTACAATTGTTTATACTGGCATTTTTTCAATATATTTACATGGAGCAATAAAATTAAACTTGCTGCAGTGTCTAATTTTGATTAAAGAGCTGGTGATTGTCATTTCAGGAATAACCTGAAATTGAAATGACCCTTTCAATAGACTGTGACTCTTCAGAAAAAGACAGTTTTGTTTGCATCACTACTTTTCTCTCTTAATCTAAGGACTTTATTGCTACCCTACATAAAGAGACCTCTTTATAGTAAAGCAAAGCCTGTAATTACTTATTGGTGATTTGCAATAAAGGAGCTTTTCCACAATTTCCACTGACCAGAGAAAGAAAATTCCACTTCACAACATTTTTTTTTAGGTTTTTAACATCTATTTTCCTTCCTAATTCCAAGAAAAATCTATTCTACACACATTTTTAGAAAAAAATGAGTTATTCAGACTGACATTGATTCAGTGCTTCAAAATTCTTTGCTTCATCATCTGTAGATCTTTACTTTGAACAGACACAAAAAAATCACAAAATCTTCATGTAAAATCCCATTTAAAATAACTGTGTGGCTGTAAAACCTCATATTGTTATTCTTTTTCCATCTTCCTCTCCCACTCTGTCCCCAAGACAAAAATCAAACACTCTACCGAAGAAAAGGGCTGGTCAGAATTTTTGGGTGAAATCTTTCATTCCAGTAAAAGGCTTAGTATTGAACAGGGAAGTTTTGATGTTGAACAATATTTTTTTTTTTTCTAATCTCACAGTATTTTATGAGACAAATCTCTATGCATAAGCCAGTTTAACAGAATATTCTACAGCTTTTAAGTTGTTTTCCTTCACACAAAATGTACCCTAGGAATAAATATTGGGACCAATGCCTTTCAACATCTTCATTAATCCATCCTTGGAGATACTCAAACACTGACCAGACACCATGCTGAGCATCCTACTCTAAATCGTTAATCTTTGAGCAGAGGAGTTGGACCAGGTCATCTCTGGAGATCCTGTCCATCTTCATCCATTGCGTTATTCCATGAAAATGAACTAGGTTGTGTGTTAAATGCAAAGTCAAGTGCATTACTGTGTGAATGTCTCCTAACAAAAGGAAAGCTTGCAAAAACAAGCCCTCTTTCTTTTAATGTGTGACTTGTCTGTTTTCCCTGCTGATCTTCAGAATTGTACTCTTTGTTGAAGATTCAGTTTATGAATGTTACCGCCTGTGAATCAAGAACATGTGCTTTCATCTAAGTGACAGGTTGTTATTTAGACTTTCTCAATTAGCTGACCTGTTGCTTCTAACTCTGCAATATCAGCAGAGAAATATTTAGAATGGAGCCAAGGGACAGTGAGATAGACCCTTTTGCAATCAGTTCACCCAGGAGCTGTCATCTGAAGTCAATCCACTGGCTTTACAAAGTGCATGCAATCTCAGAATTGTTTCCTCAGAGGATGCTGCATCTAGCAAACAAATTAGAATGAAGCTTATTCACCTGTGGGCCATTATAACAACAGTGACAGCTAGTAGGGCAAGAAACATACAGCCAGTTTAATCTGCAACTAACAGGCTAAATCTGTTTGGCATGAGAAAGAGAGAGAAAAACAAACATACAAAATCCAAGAGGTAAATATTAAAGATAGAAACCTCTCTTTGGAAAATCTTTTCTTTCTCTGCCTCTAAGAAAAGGAGCCATTTTTCTTTCTGGTGGGGTTTTGTTTGTTTGTTGGTTTTTCTTTCCTCCCCCCTAAAGTGCTCTGGTTTCTTTGCCCCCTGTGCTGACTAAATTGATTTCTAGCTATGCCTGAGGAGCATCAACTCTCCTTTATTTGCAGGATGTCAAGGTGCATGTAGGTTCCCTCTAGGCTACCTGGAGGGAAAAGTCAGTGGCCTGTGCAATAAGCAGACATCCACAGAAATACTTTAGGCCTTCGTGATCCTCCTGGGGGGAAAAAAAGCTTCAGGCTTCTTCAACCCAGAAGAAGAGCAGAGAGGTAGATAGCTTCAAGCCTCAGTAGCTCTGTGTTAAATACCACATAGAAAGGGAGATGCTCTGAGAACTGCCAAGTGAAAAATACTGGGAAGGACAAAAATCATTGGGAGAACTGCTTGCTTGAATTTGTATTTGTCCTGGATTATAATCATATGGCTAGCCATGATGACATATTGCTATTTTCTACAGACTGTTACAGAAATTTTGACTAGCATCTAGCAGTTCTATCACCCGCATAACTCTACAGATATGCTTCCAAACCTTTCTCTTCAGATCTTAACCACTCTAATTCCTCTGGTTAAAAGTCTCCAAACATGGTTTTGCAGTTATCTCTGGGTAACATGATTGATTTATAACGCAACACAGGGTGAATTGCTTCAGGGATGAACCAGTTAAGTATATTCTATTCCATATTAGATGGGTGAAGAAGACAATCATCTATGGCATGTGATGTGCTTTGGTACACTACTTTTTTGTAAAAAGGTACACATTACCCATCTATATCCTGTCATCCATCCAGCAGAGCAGGAATGTTCAATTTCGTTTCACTTTCCCTGGCTGTTCTCAGACATAAGTGTTACAAAATACGAGGTGCATAATTGCATTTTCCTTGTTTTAGTGGCATTTCTTGTCTCATACTGACATCAATGGCTGAACATAGCTACAGCGAGAGAGACAGTGAGAGCTTGATATTGAGAAAACTGGTCTCCAAACAAAGAGGAATCATGGAAGGCATGCTTTGGAGCTAAATCACTCCCTCACAGACTGATGGATGGGAACCAATAATGAGAAGGGTAAGGTTACAGTTAACATTTCTGTTTAAGCAGCTCCTAAATGTTTCCATGCACTCTGGACATTACCTTTTAAAAGTCTTTATTTTCTCTATCTCTCATTTCACTTACAAGAACCAAATGAAATGTCCCATGATTCATCTCAGTACTACTCCCATAAAAAGGGATCACTCTGGAGTGACATAAGACTTTTTGATATCTATTCCCTCTGTACCTGTTTTCTAATGAACTGAATATTCTTCCTCTGAGATGCTGTAGTGTGTTTTCAGATACAATTTTCCAAGCTTCTGGAAAGAAAAACGTCCCAACTGATTTGGTCTGGGCTACCCCATTGTCAAGGCAACTAAGCCCCATGCAGCTGCTCACTCACTCCCCCACAATGGGGTGGGAGAGAGACTCAGAACAGTAAAAGCGAGAAAATTCATGGACTGATATAAAGACAGTTTAATAGGTAAAGCCAAAGCCACACACACAAGCAAAGCAAACCAAGGAATTCATTCACCATTTCCCATGGGCAGGCACATGTTCAGCCACGTCCAGGAAAGCCAAGCATAGCAATTGCTTGGCAAAACAAACACCATAACTCCAAACATCCTTCCATTCCTTCTTCCCCCAACTTTTACATACAGAGCAAGACATCATATGGTATAGAATATCCTTTTGGCTAGTTGGGGTCAGCTGTCCCAGCTGTGTCTCATACCAAACTTTTGTGCACTCCCCTCCTCGTTGGCATGCCGGTTATGAGAAGCTGAAAAGTCCTTGACTGCTTAGCAAGAACTAAAACATCAGTGTGTTATCAACATTATTCTCATTTTAAATCCAAAACACAACACTGTACCAGCTAATAGGAATAAAATTAATTCTATTCCAGCTGAAACCAGGACACCTATGATCCCACCTGCACTACTAGGTACTTCTGCTGTCTCACTGTGACTTTGATTCATTCTTCGCTGGCTTTTCCTGGTATCTTGCATTGTTTCCAAACCACTTCTAATATATATCATGTTGAATAACAACTTTTTTTATTGTAGTGATTGTGTATATCTCCATTTTTCTGTCTTATACTACATTTGTTACTATCTAGAGTGCAGGCTTTTTGAGGAATGTTATGGGAAACATTTAATTTGCCTCATTTTAGATTCATTTGTGTGTTGTTCAGATCATGTCCCTGAGCTCCCACTGGATATGTTGCTGATATACTCCTGTGGCAACCTGTTTCTACCATATGTCTTTGTACTTCTGTAGCCTTGCATGAAAATGCTAATAACATCTGAGTGAAACCTTTAAGTTTTGACAGTATAGCCAACTCCTTTAAATCAAACTAAATTTCTACTCAGTTATGTTCCTCAAAAACTATCTACAGTTTTAAATCAAACAATGTAATTTAGAAGTAAACTTGTGCCCAATAGTAATAATGCAGAAAATATATATCTTCTTTTTGACTAATAGATACAAATTACCTGTCATTCTAAACCTGATATTAATACTAATATTGGTAACACGCCACTGAGATGAACTCCCTGCTCATGAAGTGTTATCATTGCAGACATCTGGCAAATTGGTTGTTAACTTCTAAAACAATTGATATGCTTTTTATTATTACAATATTCAGTTTCAAAAAAGAGTACCCATTTCCCAGTGATGAACCACTTTAATGATTTTATGTAGAAATACAGCTAATGAAAAATAATGACAAGGGACTTCTGAATTCAGTTTTTTATTCTGCATTCTAGCAGTATTCATTACAATATCACAAAATTATGTCTCATGAAGATGACACACAGGTACACTTCAATCTTTGTTTCAGGCCGTTTGCCATAAATAGGAAAAATTATCCTAGTATCTGGAGAATGTCCTACAATGCTTGGGTTGTCCAGCAAATGGAAGCGTTAGAATAATTTATTCTTTCTATTGCATTTGTCATATGCATTAGCTGAATAATTCATCTTTCCCAGCTACTGTTCTCTCTTGATATGAGCATCCAAATGAGGAAATGAGAGCCCTAAGTTAGGTTAAATTTTAAAATCAGACTAGTAATACTTCTAGGTTTAAGAATATGCATAAAATACAAGAAGTAAAACTGAAACCTCTTATTATTGCTGTCACTCTATTATATTTATTTCTTGAACGCCAGCATATGGCAATTATAAAAAATACAATGAAATTTAGTAATATAGAAATGTTCATGCTTGATCAGCTCAGTGCTCTATTCAGCACAAAATCTTGTCTTTATTAGCAGTTAATGACAGATGTTTCCAAAGAAAGTAAGAGGACTCTATGATCCTGTAATCTGTTTGCCAGACACGTTTTTCCCATAAGTTCCTTCATTTAAGAGGTGTCATGATTTAACCCAGGCAGCAACTAAGCCCCACGCAGCCACTCACTCATTCCCCCCACAGTGGAATGGAGAGAGAATCAGAGGAGTAAAAGTGAGAAAACTCATGGGTTGAGATAAAGACAGTTTAATAAGTAAAGCAAAAGCCCCACATGCAAGCAAAACAAAACAATGAATTCGTTCACCACTTCCCATGGGCAGGCAGATGTTCAACCACCTTCAGGAAAACAGGGCTCCATCACACACAGCAGGTACTTGGGAAGACAAATACCATCACTCCAAATGTCCTCCCTTCCTTCTTCTTCTCCTCAAAATATATACTGAGTTTGGTGTCATATGGTACGGAATATCCCTTTGGTCAGTTGGGGTGAACTGTCTTGGCCATGTCCCCTCCCAGCTTCTTGTGTACCTGTGTGAGAAGCTGAAAAGTCCTTGACTATTTAGCTACAAATAACGTCATTGTGTTATCAACATTAGTGTCATATTAAATATTAAAGCACTATACCAGGTACTAGGAAGAAAATTAACTATATCTCAGCTGAAACCAGGACAAGGGGTTTGATTATATACTGAAGTGTGAATGCTTATCTCTCTTTTCTACCCTGTAGTATCTGTCACAACATTGAAAATGATTCAACATTCATAGAGGGTAGAGATGTCAACAACTTGATTGCTTTTCAAGCATAGATAAGAGCCAGGTTTTGATCCCTGTTCCCAATCCACCCTATCTTTTGTGCTATGATTTTTTTTTGTATTTTATTTTACTTTTTTAGTGTAAAACAACTGATGGCAACTCACAAGATGCGAGAACAACTTCATTACAGTGTGCACCAGTCTGACACTTTCCAGGTTCAGGTTAGATTACCTAAACTTTTCTTAATATATTTAATGTGCACTTTTCTTATTATAATTATGTCACCATTTATTGCAAGGCAACAATAAACCATGGCAGACGCTCTCTGTCAACCCCCTGCCCTCGCCACTAAGGAAAGGGAATAGGAGGAAAAGGGAGGGAGACTTACAAGTTGAAAAATTAAAAATGCTTTACTAATACTACTAATAAATAAAGAAAATAATGCAAAATATACAAAACCAATATTTAATTTCCCCACGGAGAGCAGCAACAGCCCACAGTAGAGTTTCCATTGTTCCAGTGACTGCAGGGCAGGCACCTGGAAGTCCTGGGCTGAATTCCACAGTAAACCGGAACTGGATTCAGGGATGCACAGACTGGAACTACATTTAAGATCACAGACACGACAGGCAGGGTCCTCTTCAGATGCTGGCCATGGTCAAAGACAGCAAGACCCTCACAATATCCCACTTTTAAATGGTGGATGACATGTATGGGTTGGAATACTTAGTTGGTCAATTTTTGGTCACAGAACTGTGCCCCCCTCCTTGCAAGTACACCCCTTTCACTTACAGGACCTGTAAAATTTATCAGCAACCTTAGCTACCATAGCAATAAGTATAAACCTGTGCCTCTTCTGCATACGATTGCTACCCTTATCAGCTCCAGAGAAAACAGTGTCCAAAAAACACACAGCCAACTTCAGAAAAGTTCTTAAGTTCAGAAAAGAACTTAGCTGAAAGAAAAATTCACTGAAAGAGGACTGGTCTTGTTTTAAACAAACCCAGAACACTTACTGTGTTGATAGATTTTAAATGCACAGTTAATTTCCAATAACTATATTGACAATCTCAGAGAAAGCCATCTTCACAGGAATCAGTTTCTGTATGGAAATGCTCTGGTTCTAATATGCAGGAAAAGACATCAACTGGTATTTATTCCACCTGTACCATGTTTTTTTTTGTTTTTGTTTGTTGGTGGTGGTGGTGGTTGGTTGGTTTTTGTTGGGGTTTTTTTTTGTTGTTTGTTTTTTTTGTTTTGTTTTGTTTTCCAGTAAGTAGGTCATAATTAGCCTTTCTATTTATTTCAGCCAATTTATCGGATTCCTACGTATGGTTTAGTGATCTGCTCTGTCTTGGATGACATCTACATAGTTTCAAGATAGAGAGACATTGACCAGTTTCCAGTCCCACAAGATGTTAGCTGATGTTAATGAGCTCTTTAAACATTTTCTTTATTAGGTCACTATTTAGTCTATATTTTTTTCAAAACCCTATGAAACATTCAGTCTTGGGAACTTACAACTTAATTTAGAAATTTGTTCCAGCATGTCTCACTAGAGACCTTGCAGGAGTCTAAACACTGAGAGGAGGAAAAAAAAAAACCCTGCATGATGATAAAGTCCAGCACTTTGCTGAATGGACTTGTAAATGCAATAAAACCTGAAAAAAAGTACTTCTGGAAAGTATGTCATTTGTCTGTGCTCTAGGAAGCATGCAATACAGTCCAGGAGCAGTGTAAGTGGCACACTGTTCTGCAGTGAAACAATAATGTTAAGAATATCATAGCAGTCTGGTGGGGGTCCTGGAAAAAATGTTATGGGAGAGTAGTGAACTGAAAAGAAGAAAAATCTCGTGAACAATAGAGAGAAATCACAGTGAATTCTCTCTTGCAACACAATATAGATGAAATCCCGATTTGGGGGAGCTTGAAAAGAGTTATGTTTTTTATGGAAGGCCTCAGACCGTAAATGTAATTTCCTAGGACACACAGTATAACTGCATATGCAATTTATTCAATACATGGCCTTTAAGCAAGAATATTTCTGTGCATAAAGATAAGTATAGGTTGCTTATTTTCATGTTGAACAAATCATCATCTATGTTACATTCAATTGTAATAGTAATTTAAGTGTTATTTTACTGTATCATCAGTAACAAGAAGTCTGTGTTGAAAAACATTAATAAGCCAATTATTTTTATTTACTTTGTCAAATTAATTGACAGAATTCTATTTTGAATAATGCGGTAATTAAAGTTTAGTTGATACAGGGCAACATTACCATAAAGGCAGTTTTCTATATTTGCTGTGACAGAACATAGGAATAACAAAATTAAAATGTGCAATAAATGTCATCCGTGACTCTTTTAATACCATCACCCTATCCTGCTGACTAGCAAGTCCACTAACACTAGATCTTAAATCACACATAAGCTGAAGCAAATAGCCTCAAGTCTAACCCATAACAGCTATATGCAATAAATTCTATTAACCTATATCATGTTTCTCTGAGGATAAATATCACCACACCATGAATCTTTTACTAAATAGACATTTCAAAATTGCCAGGAAGAAGTCAACATTCTGAATCAGTCAGGACCACATTAGGAATTGTGATATAGTTCATTACTTTTGAGATGTTACACAGTATTAGAGTCTTCCACAGGCTTAATTTGACATGAAGCCATCAAACTGTGTAAAATAAATTATAAGAAAACAAACCTAAAATACATTTACCTTCCAAACAGATCAGAATTTCTTCCTGAGCCTGCAAAAATGGAATATGTTGACAAATGTATCAACATTAAATGCCTAGTTTTTCTTAGTCATATATTTCACAATTAAATGTGAGGAAAACAAAAACTAAACCATCTGAGTATAGCAATTATTGTTACTGAAATATTCCAAAACTCCTGAATAATTTTTCTGTACCAAGTTTATACTAAAAGAGCACAAACTATGTGCTGCAATTTATTTGGAGAATTTTGTCTTTTCTGATGTCCATAAATTACTGGTAGGAATTCAGAACATTTCAGTCTTTATATAAATGTATTTTAGCCTTTGAATTGCTTGCAAGCTGTGTTTGTGTTTGCAGCATTTTGTTCACCGAAGCTTACATTCAAGGTTTCTTTTCTATAAACTTTTAAAGTATAAACTATCCTCTGAGTATTTACAAAACCACATTAGAGGAACTTTTCAGGTCAAAATGTCTCAGGTTTTTTTGTTCTTCAGTTTCAGAAAAGGAATATCATGGGTGTCATCTTCAGTACTCACTGAAAGACCAAAAGATAAACATAGGACATATAGACACAGAAATACCAAAATTATATTGTGAGACAGATCTTTGTCATCTACAAAAAGAGATATAAGGACAATAAATGAAGCCAAAGCCTTCCCTAACCTCTGTGTTTGGACACAGATATCACCTCTGTGTATTAGGTGAGTAAATGGTACTCCTGACCTACAGAGGAAGGAACAGAAAGATGAAAAGTATCCTTCTGTTCTTAAGAGCTGAAAAGAGATCATTATAGTTCAAGTCATGTACCTAGCTCTTCATCTATAAAATCTTATCAATTCTTCAGTCACCCAGACTTTACTCTTGTCCATTGCACCCCTCCTTTTGTTTCAGTTCATGCCCCAGTTCTGCAAAAACTTACAAAACTGTGCTGAATGTTAAACCTTCTCAGGAGTCTCAAACACCTCAGTGGCTCTCTGATCCCAGAAGTGAAATACCTTTTTGATCTTCTCAAGCCTGACACTATAAACTTACACAGTCTGAGACAGGAGCTTCATTTATGCTTCAGTCTGACTGTTGCCATAACTGACCAAAATAAGTAACACATAACAGTGTATGATATCATTATAAAATACAGCTTGTCAGATCAGGTGTTGGAGACTTGTACTTGAGGTGCAGAAGATTAAAACACCCAAAATAGGTTTTCCTGTTGAGCTTGTGTCATGGGACCAAGTGTGTCATTTTTCTGTAATGCATAAAAGGGGCAGGGAAGGGGCAGTTTGGGGGTCAACAGGGCACAGGGTTGCCTGCAACACAGCTCAGGCTATTTGATTCTGTTGAAATCTGTTGCAAACTTCCCTTGGCTTTCAGCAGTCTGGGATTTCACCTCCTGAATTAATGGGAACAGAATGAAAACAAAGTGCCCTGCCAGAATCACCCCACTCCTATCTGCACATCTGACTTGCTGTATTCTGGAAATGAATTAAAGGATAATTTTTTTTATTTTTCAGATAGACTCTCTGAGAACTACACGTCATTCTGAGGTGGAATTGCTTGTACATGATTTGTAACTTCTCCTTTTGGTGTCAACTGAAGGATAACAGATTCCTGAAGGTAGTCTTCTTATATTTATTAATGTCTCCTTTTCCTCTTCTACAAGGGAGTACTCTTTTGGAATAAAGAGTGCCTGCTTAGGGAAGACAATCTTTATTGTTATTTCTGATTTACTATGGCAATGGATACACGGTAATAATGGAAAAGAAACTTTCCCCCCTTCACCTTCTGTCAACATTAGACTTGATTAGACTTCTCTGTGTGAACATGCCTGACTTTTGGAAAAGGAATGAACCATTCATTGAAGGAATGAGGGGATCTGCCTGCAATAGCTTGCTAACCTACCATACACTTTAATAACTCATCAGAGTGCTGATGGACAACAGGATTAGCTGTGTAAATGGGCTAAAGAAAGGAAATGGAAGCCAAGTGCAAGGACAGTTGCCAATATCCATGCTTAGAAGGAACAGTCGACCCTGTGTATGCAAGACTTTGCAAAATAGATGAAGTAGCTTTTCTGCAGAAATGTGCCTGGTTACTCTGTGAAAATTAGTAGCAACAACATTGTGCTGTTGAAAAAAGGATGAAAGTCAACCTGGGGCATACAAACAAGAGTATACTTTATACAGATGATAGAGAAGGTAAACTTTCTCTTTCATTCAGCATTGGTAGGACTACAGCTGAAATCTTATGACCAATTTTGGGCACCATTCTTCCAGATAGACATGTACTAATTTGAAAGGAGGTCCAAGGCAGATGAAGAGTGGTAATCTAAAAATACAAGTTTTAAGGAATGTTCGAAGAAACTTTTCATACTAATTCTACAAGAGAAAAGTGAGGAGTCATAGAATGGCATTCCTCAAATTTGTGAGAAGCTGTGGAAACTAAGTAGTCTGTTCTCCGTACCTGTGAGAGGACGAGAAGTAATTGGTGACAAGAGAGATTCGGGTTAGTTTTTCAGAAAGGTTTTCTACTCAGAAGATTGATTCACCAATGGTTCAATCCTGTGAACTTTCCATTGCAGGCAGTTTTTGAGGGCTCGTATTAGGCATCTGTCCAGCATGACAGAACAAGCATGCGAAACTTGGAAAAAACTCTCATGTTCCATTTCAGCTTAATTTCATAAAAGTATTCATTTGTTTCACTTTTTAAATTGCATTTTATTGCAATTCTGCAAAACTTGAATAAATAGTATTAGTTAAAAAGTCACAGGCTGAATAGTCCAGCAAAACAGATGTAGGAAAGTGTTTGTACTTCATTAAGTAAAATGCCCAGGTGCTAACCAGACCTACATTTGACAAAAGTAGTGTAAAATCAGAATCAAGTAGTGATGATAGTGCAGCTGATAGATTGGAAAACAAATATGAGTAGCAACTTTATGTCAGATGAGCAATGACTCAATTATGTCCCTTTTACTATCCTTGAATAAATTACTAGTGAAGAATAGAGCCAGAGGCAATAATAAGGATTTGTGTGGGGATATTAGTATATTATAAGCCTATAATGTTAGGATTCTGTGTTTACTATTTTGTGTTTTTCTACAGCATGACATCCAAAATACAGTATAGTTACAGAGCGTCTTGTTCTACACCATATTTAAAATATCATTCTCCCCACAAACAAAAAGCTTTTAAATTAGAAAAGGGGACACAATGTCATCTTCACTTTGCATTGAAAAAAAAAAATCTGTAAGACCTATTCATTTACCTGCTTTTTAAGCAGGACCTTGGAAGGAATCTTCTTGCATTTTCAAAGCCTATACTTGCAAGCAAACTGAAATTGGCTAAAATATAATAATAAAAACCAGCATTGACTAATTATTATTATAGTTTGCAAGCTGGGAGATATTTTACTTTCTTAGTTGTGACACAAATGCTTTATTGTAGTACCCTAGACATTTTACACAGCTCTTGCAAATATGTCTATCAAAAATGAAATCTCACAAGCCACTTAATGCATTTAATTTTAGCTTGCAAAGTGGAGCTTGAAACACCAGATTTTAAGTATTTGAGAAATACTCAGCCTCTTAGTTTGAAACACCATTGTCAGTTTTGTCACCAAAAATATGAATTTAAAGTTTGAAAAAGTTTGAAGCGGCTGAAGAGTTAAACTTCACATCTGAGCCTCATCAAATATTGACAGCCACTGCAAAAAATATATGTGCTACTCTTCAGTAGATAGTATGTATTCCCATTGACCATGTGTTGTGAAATTAATTTGAAAGTAAATCATATGGGCAACAATAATAAAAACAAATTAAGTATTAATACAAATACTTTTCTAAAGGTTCTAATTTGGAATTATTTTTTAATATTTTTTAATGCAAAATATTCCATACCTCTAATGATTAACACACATTATCACCTAACATTTTACCAATAGTATTCTAATGTGTTCTTAGCTTTCATTTTCACCATAATTATTGCAAATTTCAAATAACTTATGTAATAATTGGTGTCATAATTCGCAGTGGAATAATTAATGTCACAAAGTACAAATAGGTATATTTGTTATTTTAGTAATGATAAGTGAAGCATTTGACATTGATATATATTCCTCTTTACTTAATACTTGACTGGCTATACTAAGGTATTAGGTCTAAAAAGGAAAGGACAGTTGTAGAGGAGTACAAATGTAACCAGTGTTAACCTGACATTGCTTCTGAGTTTTGTATTCAAAATATGCATCTCAGAAAGAGAACATTCTGTCCAGTCATATTTTATCTTTTTATAATGGGAAAAAAATGTCTCAGCTGTGTTCTTTGCTTCCAAGTTTTATATGATATATTGAAGTTATTAATGGACTACAGTGCCAGAAAAAAAATACTATTAAAGAGGGTATAGCCAGCAGGCTGGAAAGCAGGACTACTCTTTACACTGTTCTGGCTGTGAAAAAGCTCCTGGATGGAAGCAAGAAGCTTGAACCCAGAGAAGCTGCCTCACCAAGTGTGAGAGGTGCTTGTGGAGCCTCCTGGTATTGGCAGCAAACATCAACCAAAACAAAGGAAAAAATAATACTCTTCTGGAGCCCAGAAAGAAGATTTACTTCAGTCCAGAAAACTACTGAAAGCTTTCAGATAGGAAAGTGTGAGAAAAAGACCAGTGCATGGAGAACATAGCATCTGTGGGAGATACATAGATTTTTTTAGTGTTCTGTTTAATATGTCACCTAACAGATCTGATTTTTCTCTGTTCATACCATTACTTCTTTTGGGTTATTAATTGTACTCTAGCAAAACAGAGTGTTAGAACTTCTTTTCAGTATCTCTTGGCAACTCACATCAACAAAACAGTCATGGCTCCAGCCCAGGGCTCTGTGCCAACAGCTGTTTGAGCCACAGCCTGGCTTTCCTGGGGACCCTCATTGCCTCAGTAAAACATGTCCATTTCCCCTGGCTCAGGAGGAATAATGTCTGTCCTAAACATTAAAAGTCATGAGTCAGATCCCTAAATTAACAGAATACTTCAGGAATTATGCAACTGAAAAGAAAAAATGTCTCATTCTGCTGCCTGTAATTCCAAAGGGTGCACTTGTGCTACATCTTTAGTTTTATCTTGCATTCTTTTTTTAAAAAAAATATTTTTTATTTTGGCAGCTAGATCTCTAAGAAACTTCACCTTAAAATCAAATTGCAAGAATTATCAGTCCTACCTAACTCTGAATCCAATTGCTTAGGACCCAAAACTCCCATTAAAGAAATCCTATTCTATGTGCAAAATAACCACAGGATTTCTCAAAAGCTGTTTTTGCCCACTGTGCATTTTAAAGAGCAGTTCTATTCAGAATGGTACACAACAACATGTCTTCTCCCCATGTGCATACAATGTCACTTCCACTCCCTTCAGTGAAGAAAATAAGTGTCTAACACCTTTATTTCTAATGGCCCTGAAAAAGTAACCCCTCTGGAACAGGTAACGTGTGACTTCTGATCACCTGGGCAATCACAAATTATTGACCCAGTTTTTACTGAGTGACTAAATGATCATGGAAATAGAATTCTATTAAGATAAAGGAATATTTGGAAGAAAATATATAATCTTTTTTATAGTTTTTGTTGGGAAGAAAGTAATTGTATTTTACTCGATTTTTGAGATTGAACTGAGTTTGCAGGACACAAAGCTGAAAGAAAAACTTTGTTTTTCTCCAGTTAAAATGAGCACTTTCAATTGGGAACCAATTCAAAGACAATAAATGCAGAACATTTTGATGCTATTTCTACAAAAATGCATTTCCAGACTGGAACTACACTTTGAAGTCAAATTTGTCAAAACATGTCAAGAAAGCAATGAAGTACCAATGGAAAATGTGCAGCAGAAACTGAGGCGAGCCAGATCCTTCCATTAAGCCACACTCACAGTCTCTATCTCTCCCCTGCTCAGAGAGTGACAGGAGATTACTGAGGTTCAGCACTGACAGCCCTCCTTACCTAGGGCAACTCCTGGGCTTGGTTTATCTTGGTTTACTGCTCAGGAATACAAACAGCAAAGTGAGAAAGGCCATTTCTTGCATGCCGTTCCTCTGACTATGGTACTGCTGAAGGGAAATAACTGTATTTATTGTCCCATAGTTGATATTATTAAGTGTACAAGATAGCCTTTGTTTGCATACTTGTTTCTCCTGTTGTTTGCTGTTTCTTAACAAGCTCTGGAGGTCTTTTATAAGTAAGTTCTGTTATTGAAATAACGGGCTACAATGAAGGGAAAAAAAAAAAACAACCCTGAAAAAAAATACTGCAGATATGATTGGTTTACAGTTGTGATAGAAAAAAATTGAGTTAGATGTAGATTAAACTAGTTTACAGTTCATCACAATTATGTTCAACAACTACTTAAACATCTAAGAGTATATTTTAATCTTATCACCTTTGAAATACATAAATACATTCTTAAGAGATTTCAAGCAAAGGTTAGAAATAATAATTGTTCATTTGAATAAGAAACAGACTCTTAATGTCATTTTTTATTTTCTAAAATCCAGAGGTGTTTTCTTTTAGTTTTATTAAAACATAACTAAAGTCACCCAAATAAAGGAGTGTTTAACACATTACAAGCTTCCTCTGCTCACTTGAGATGAATTAAAGCTAAAGTAAGTGCCATTTTATGCTTTAACATTCCTACTTCTAGAACAGCTAAAAGAAAAGGAGGAAAAATCCCCTTCTCAATATTAGCATTGATATGACTTCTGGAGAGAAGCACAGAAATGACCTGTGTGACCGGTCTTCATAGAGAAATATTCAGTAAAATAATTATTATTTAAAGCGGATTTCATAAGTATATAATGCACTTCACTGTATGATTTCAATTCTGTTTTTTAAAAATACATTCTGTTGAAAAATAAAAATAATAAATGTTATCAATTGTTATAAAAGAGATTGCTAGTTATGGATCACCTCTTTTGTACCCTTTGTGTAAGGGGAAAAGAAGTGGTTTATAGAGGAGAAGGCAGAGCATAAAGTATCTATCTCAACACTTAGAATTAAAAGACAGTCCTACATCAGTCATCAAGACAGAAATGAGGAACAGATGACAAGAGAAAGGGATGAATCCTGCTTATGAATTCCAGGTTCAGTCAGAAATTTGGAGGTCTTTGCCTGGAAGCCAAAAGCTTGAATGGAAGCAGAAGAGGCCATCCACCCACTCCACCAGTCAGGAATTGTGGACGTGAGGGAACTGGAAGCTCCCTGAGCTGCCCACCAGCTTCAAGGGGCATCCAGACCTGCAATGCAGTATACCTTTGGGGGTCCTCACTCTCTCCCGCTATCTGAGAAGAGGGAAGGCAATGTACAGTGAGAGGAAGAAAACCATCTCGTCACCCAACAGGGGTTTAAAAATTCAGTCTTGGGCTGTACTTTCTCTGTTTATACTGCAGCTGTAAGCATGGAAAGTGTTATGGTTCATTCCTCTTCTGTCACAATGACTGCCTCCTGGACAGCCTCAAGCACTTCGCTGACATGAGTGCCCTTATTCACCACGGCATCCTGGGCCTGCCAGACCTTGCACAAGGGGTTCTCTGGCAAAGCCTGTCACAGAATTCAGAAGTCTGGAAAACAGGAGGGTCAGAAGTCTAGTCTGAAGGATCATCATCAGATCATTCCTTTAGAGACATCCTAGAGGTAATCTGTTATTCCCAGATCCTGCCCCATCACTTTATTTCCCATCTTGCCTTCCCCTAAAGGAAGGAGGGTTGAATAAATTTGCATTTATGCACAAATCCAGACTTAGGACATTCTCTACAAGTTCCTTTAGTAATGTTATTCATACATACACTCAATGCTGGATGAGAAAACAAAGTGTAAAAGGCTTCCCAGTGCTGGTCGCGGGAGCAGATTTCTGTAGGCAAATGTTCATGACTGCTATTCAGGTGTCCTGCACTGTAGATTTAAAGAGTGACACAAATAAAGTGAAGTGTTCTTATTGAATATTCTCACAGTTCTGTGGGAAAATAAATGACAATACTATTTACTTCACATATAGTTTTGAAATTATAACCCTAGCTGGTATTTCATCTTTTTACTTATTGAAAACTTGGTTTCATGTATTTCAGTGAGAGCAGAGAAGGGTCCCACTAGAAGTATACAAAGGTCCCATAAATTCTAGCTAGAAGCTGAAAACACTGGTATTGTTAGTTTTAAGAAAGATTCTTGCCTGCTTTGATCAGATTATTCTTGCTGCTAACTGTATTTATCAGATGGGCTATATTACATCTTTTGAATGCAAATATTTGCAGTTTACTTCACATTGGACTTCTTTCAAAACAATTTTAAGATGTTAATATTCTCTCACCTCATTCCACACTTGTCTTTGAAATTATCACACTGTGAAGCTCGCACCATTATCTGCAAGATACTGTACAAATACTGAAAATTAAATATAAGACACCTTTTGCATTGCAGAGTATCTAGGTCAGAAAGAAAGGGAAAAATTGTGAACTCTAAGATATTAACTGAATCTGGATATAAAAATATGACATCTCTCTAATGTAATATGTCATTGTATAGCAAGATGTCATATCAGTACCCTTCTGTTGTCTGTGATAATAGAAATCATTGCACCTCTTATATATTTAAGACTATAACAGAGTTAAAACAGAGTTAAATGCAGTGGGAAGGAAATTGCCTGCATATGTTGATAACACATGGATCTTCTGTATTTGCTGTATTTTAACTGTTTTACAAAATAATTCAATCATGTGTCCAATATAAACTAACAGTTGGTACAACAGCATGGATTTTAAATTCGGCCCAGACACACAGTAAAGTGTTTGAGATAAAACACCTCAGTGAACTATAGAATTACATTAACAAAAGGATCCAAATGAAAATATGGTATTTCTGGGTTTTGAATACATGTTAAAGATAAATATGTGAGAATAAGGACAAAAAATCATGAGTGGTTACCCTGTCTCTATTGTATTCACCACTGCATAAATTGAAAACTCTGTTTGTGAATATAACTTCATGTATGCAGCCATTTCTGTCTGCATCTTTCTAGCTGTAGTTGCACAGTAAATCAAGCTGTAATCCTGCTGAAATTGGGCAACTCATGCCAAGTACTTCAACAGGGTCATAATTTGCTGATCTTTAGAATGGACCAAATGTGTCGCTTAAAGCAAGTCTGCTACATTTGCATTTCAAATGGGTATGTCTGGTGGAGGGAAAATGAGAGGCAGCAACAAGGTTCTGGACTTTGTTCTCAGGACTTATCCAACAGAAATTTCATGTAAGAGATATATCACTGTGGAGAGCTAGGTATGAAAACTCAGTGATTCTTCTTCCTAGGTCAGTGCTAAAACCACAAGGTAAAAGAACCTCATCAGGCACTAGCTCTCTTGCTGCCTTCTTTGGTTGTGCGCGTCCCATGGCATCCAGGCTGCCCCAAGAAGGCCTCATCAACCCCCTGCAAACTCAGGCTGTGACAACTGGATACCCATCTGCCTTTGGTCCAATCAAGCTGTAGGCCTATTTCTTTCTTTCATATCTACCTGACCATTATATAAAGATAAGCAGCACGAGCAAAATCATATTCTTTGTAAATGCTAGGAGGCTACACTAACCTGATTCAACCTGCCTTAGAGCTGGGCTTCAGTGGGAAACTCTGGGTCATACTCCTGAACAGGCACAATAGAAACTATTGTCTTATATTAGCTGCAAGAAAACTTTCAGAGGAAGAAATGAAATATGTATTTAACACAGACAGGGCTAGGCATTTTTTAATACAGTATCTCTCTGATACACAGGGGGTTTTTGAACAACAGGTTCCCAATACTTCTGAACTTTCATTTTGAAATAACAATACTCTCAAAATAAAGTATTGTGTATCCTAACAAATATCATCTATTTATAATTTGCATTTCATAAGGATTTTTTATTTCCCTAAAACTTTTTAAAGTATATACAAAGATACGCATTTTTTTAAGACACAAAGTCATGTTTCTCCTTCCTTTGTGCACTGTGATGCAACACTCACATAATTACTGTGACAAAGAGGGCCAGGCATCAATAACAACTATCCAGAGACATATTCAGTCCTACTGGACATGGTGAGATCTGTGGTACTTCATTTTTCCCTCCAGCTTCATCCCTTGTGTTACCACATATGTAGAAATAAAGTCCATAAACAGAGATAAGTTAGAGCAACCAGAAAGTGATCTGTATGCTAGCACCAGTTCTCAGGCACACCACTGCCAGATTAGCTGTTCCACAAAGCGGTTCTTGTTTTTCACAAGCAAGCATGTTAAGATTACATAAATAATTCTGATGGCCTTGTATAAGAGTGGTGCTAGATCCATGTGATGGTAACCTCTTTCTGTGGTGACACCCTCACCTGATCTTGTCACTAGCCAAGAGGCTCAGTTGTGCGAGGCTCAGTAGCTGAAGACAAATTTTTCTTAAGAAGAATATAAAATATAAGAAATTAGAAAAGATATTACACATGAAATAAGAACAAAATTTTAAGAAACTGCATGTATTCTAGCCAATACATTTATCTACAAGAAAACCCAACCCATCTGATTAGCTTCTCTATATTGCCTTCACATGCAATAGTTTTTTTTAAACCATTATACAAGTTCTGATGCTGAAGACAAAGTAGTTGTATGCATTTTCTTCCCGTTCACATTACATTCATATATCAAAAAAAACTTCACATTCTAAAGGAAAAGATCTGTGCATGCCCATACAGTCAGATAATAAGGTAACCCTAGTGTCTTCTTAGTTGATTGAAAGCTGTCTCTATACAGAAGTAAAATTCTTTTTAAAAATGCCAAAACTTCTTTAGAAAACTTAATAAGATCCACTGAAATGTGTGGGCTAGATTGCATACTTGCTTATATTCATGTAATTTCACTGAAAGCAAAGAACTAAATGTACTGCTTCCACAAGAGAGAATTTTGCACGATTTGCCCTGTATCTTTTTTTCTTCTAATAGATTCTGAGGCAGAGGTGAAGGAGAAGTGAAAAAAGCAAAAAACACTTGATAAAAACAAGTCGTTTCATAAGCATTATGTCAGCCTAGGGCTGTTCCTGGCATCTGCTAATTCAACTAGCTCACACTGAAGCCTTTTACTCAGGGAGGTCACTAACGTGAGCCTCACTTCTCCCTCTTCAGATACTTATTTTCAGAAACTTCTTGGAAATTACTCTGTATTTCACGATCAAATGTATTGGGAATCAGTCAAGATACTGAAAAATTATTTGGGCAGGAAGTTGTCATAAAGGCACACAGCACATTCACAATTCTTTTTATGTCACTTAGAATCCAGGCAAAAAAAACCAGAGGTGATCCATTGTGCAAATTTCTGATGTTCACTGCTGCCTCTATTAAATCTTACTTTTTGATCAATTTAATAATTTTTTGTAGAACTCTATATTCAATGTTCTTCCTTTAGAAAAGGGCAGCAGAAAATTTATGGAAAATAAAGATATGTTGAGCTCAGTTTTCTTCTATAGAGGAGGAATTATTAGTCTTCTGTAACATAAATTACAACTAGACTGAGTGTTTAATTAAAAAAAAATTGCAAAGAGAAAAGCACTCATATTTCTCTGCTCCAGAGATCATTTGATATAGAGTTTAAATGAGAAAGAAAATTCAAGGAAGATCATAATCTTTGACCTGGTTTCATCAAAGGTTTCGTTTTTATTTCAGATTTGCTATGCTCTCTGAGTTTGTTTGGCAATAGCAGCAACACAGAGAACACACATTAACCACACGGAAACTTTCATCTTTTTGATGAACAAAACATATTTTCTTTGTTTCTCTTTCTCGCATCATTGACAACAGGCTTTTGTGTCCAACTGTGATAATGTCCTGTGTTCAGAACATACACGTCTCTGTATGAATCTAACAACAGGCAATTGACATCTTGATGGCTTTCTTGTCCTCCATAAGGGGATAAACAAACATATGCATATGTAGCCCATGCTTAAATGGAGAGAAAAACTTGTTCTGACTAGCAGGGCTTTCATACACCTGTTACATTTAATACATATGTCAGTCACAATCTGTTAAAAGTACTCTTTTTTCCCCTTCTTTGTGCTTTAAACAAGACACAAATAAAGTGCTAAGAAGCTCAAACATTGCAGAGGTAGAAAAACATGTGTTAATGGCTATACATCAAGGCCTGGGGTTTCGGCATAAAAACCACATTAGAGCAGAATGAGATCTAAATCAATGGATTGTTCTGTTTCCTAGCTGCTTGCATTATTCATACAACACTGCAATGAATTCATATTACTTTATTTGTGATGACCTAACAAAACTGTGACAAAGCACTAATTGCTTTAAAATATTGTGATCAAATATTCAGTTGGAAATTGCTGTTGAAATTAACCTTAGTTTTAAAGAAGTCTTTGTCCTCGTATCTTTTTGATCTCCTGATTGATATACAGTCATCCCTTAATTGTGGGTAATTTTGTGAGTTATTGCCTGTATTTAAAATACTCCTTTTATATTTGTTCAACTACCCTGATGAGTAGATAACATAAAAAAAAAAAAAAAAAAAAAAAAAAAAAAAAAAAAAAGCTTCTAAATCTAATTCTTTTGGAATTTTTATATGGAGTGCAACTTGTGTCTGCAAACGGACCCACTGTGTACAAGTCATTTTTTGGCTATTTTTTGTCTTATTTTGAAAGAAACTAAATGAATTAAAGCCTCTTGGCCTTTTTCTGAAAAGCACTGTGTTCAGTCTGGGGAATATTTTGAGACGTTTTCCTTCGTTGCCAGCTAATTAGTGGACACGACCACAGGAATTTACTCTGCTTTTCTACAGCCACTTGATTGTGTAACATTTTCTTTGAGTCAGGCTTGGAATCTGGAAATGTTTTGGGTGGCAGATCATGACTGGTTCTTTTTCTTACATAGGGAGGTTTCCAGTTTTACTCTGATGCAAGTGCAGCAGTTCTCATGACATCCTTATTCCTCCCAACAACCCAGTTCATCATTCATTTTGTTTTATCTTGCAGTCAGGAGATTGCCTGAAGGAAATCTAAATGGAAGAGACAAGAAACCTGGGTTAAATAAATGTTTTGTCTATATACATATCAAGATATACCAAAATTATGATGATTTCTGAACCAGAATATTGTTATCAAATAAGGTTTTGGCTTACTCTGCTAATGTATGAAGTTGTGAAAAGTAATGTGATACATAATTGATTTAGTAAAGTATGTGAAGAATGTTTTTGCTCTAAAATGTAATCTTAAACCGAGACAAAAGTGGAACAATTATTCTGCTTAATTTGTTTTCTTTTTATCTCTGATGTGCTGAGTAGTGTGACTGCACCAGCTGATATGCAGAAAAGTGGGAATACACTCAGCACTCTAAAGGAAGAGAGTGAAGGTCTTGCTGACTGCTGGGTTAGAGTAATAACAATGAGCTGAAACCTAGCCAGGAGTGTTCCCATTCTAACTGACCACAGAATAATAATACTTAAACTATAGCAAATTGTTGTATAGGCTTGAGTGAAGCTACTTTGTTTTGTGGAAGCAGCCCCTATCAGGTAGAGAATAGACTCAAACAGCATGTTTAAGGCTTAGCAGTTGAAGGCAGATAAATAAAACTTTTTAAAAAACAGGACTCTCCCTTTTGGCACCTAAGTGTGCATGAATGGAGATCCACTTTGACTCTCAACAGGGGCCTTTGTCTTCCTTCCAGCTTCCATGAAAATTTTCTGAGCCACTATTCATAGTAAAAAATATTTGTTCAGGGTTATGTGCTCTGTTATTATCCTGATTTAATGGTTTCATGTGATTTTACTGTAGGTGGACGACTACCAACTCTCTGAATGAGTCCTTAAAGCTACCAAAGGTCCTGAGCACAACCAATGTCAGTAGTGACGGAGGCTGCCTCTCTCATGATATACTTGTAATCAGAGCACACCCAAAGGAATACAATTTACCTGTATTCTGGGCATAGCCATCCTAGGCATGCTTCAAACCGAATTGCTGGCCCAAAGCCCTGCATCACAGTAATTCAGAATGAGAACATTCAACATTTTCTGTTAAAGTGGAGCCACTCTGCTACCAAGAAAGTAAAGAAAATTAATGGGACCAAACAGAGCAAGCAAAAAGCAACCTAACTCCAGTATAATGATTAGAGTAGCATCCTACTCTTCTGGGTTCTGCTCCCAGGACATTCTGTATCATCATTTCTTCCAAAAATGTCAGAGAATTATGCTATCACTGTATGAAAATGACCACTCAAGACAAAGAGTTAGAGAACCTTCTGCTCAGTGCTGGGCAAGTAGACTACAAGGTTAGTTTGAAAAGGATAAAAACAAGGTGCTACCACAAAGTTTGGAGTTTTGTCTGTGTTTTTACTTAAGATCAAAATCTATGCTTAGTCCTTTAAAAGGAGACATGTGCGGCCTGGGTGCTGAAAAAAAGCGTGTGTCTGGCATTTTCCTCCACAGGTAAATGAGAGAGCTAGCCCCCTGCTTTGGATGCAGTATGTGACTTGCATCACATATTTTTCTCCTGTGCCTTTCCAATGACATTTATTTTAGGATGTCTGGATGTTCCTAGTACCAGGTGCTCAAATTTAGATATATGTGTGTCTGAGTCAGGTCCATTAAAACTATCCCAGGAATACCTGCACATCTCTTTAGGTGAAGATTTCCAGAATAACTGAGACAAGAAGCAGGACTTTTTTACAAGGTCTATTAAATATTACCATTATGTGAATACGCTTTATGTAAATGAAATTTGAGTGACAGGTTCTACTTCTCAGCAAGTTGCTAGTAGAGGTGAGTTTCCCTTTTATCCTTAGCCAAACTGAGCCTTCCAATCTTTTGTGGCAAGCTCTAAAATTATAACCACTTATTTAGAAACACTGAATGCTTTTCAAGGGACAATGTCTACTACTTTTCTTCTGTTAATGGAAGAAAGGAGTATCACTCACCTCTCTGTTACCCCTAGCAAATTCTAAGCTTCCTAATCTATACTATCTCTATAAACTAATATGCATGAGACAGGAGTATATGCATATTGACTGCTACCTAGACTTTCAGGATAGAAAATGACAGTGGCCACAATGAATAACAAATTAATTCAAGAAATGCCAACATTCTGCAGAACAAAATAAGTCAGTGTGATGCCAAATAGTAAAGCTTAGCTCTACCATTCACAAGCAGAGTCCACTAGTTTAACTATTTGTATGATGTTATTTGCTTGACACAAAATATCTTTAAAAGATGCAATCAAATAATGGTTAGGGTTAAATGTACTGTTTTCAAATAGTACGTATTTTAATCAGGTGAAATTCAGCTGAATATTTTTCTATTATTACATAATCCAAGTCCTAGGGATAATTAAAGTGAGTGTGTCTCAAAATAAGAATCATTCTTAGTAGAAAGAGAAATATTTGTTTCAAACTGCTTGTTTTTCTTGCAAGTGTAGTATTACAATTTGCAAATTCTCTCAAACTTCTGACACTCATGCCTCTTTTTTTCTTGACTTTTTTCTTACCAGGTATTTGGGATTTGGGCAAACATTTTCATAGAATCACAGAATGTTAGGGATTGGAAGGGACCTCAAAAGATCATCTAGTCCAATCCCCCTGCCAGAGCAGGAACACTTAGATGAGGTTACACAGGAATGTGTCCAGGCGGGTTTTGAATGTCTCCAGAGTAGGAGACTCCACAACCTCCCTGGGCAGCCTGTTCCAGTGTTCTGCTATCCTCACTGAGAAGAAGTTTCTTCTCAAATTTAAGTGGAACCTCTTGTGTTCCAGTTTGAACTCATTACCCCTTGTCCTGCCATTGGCTGTCACCAAATTTTAATGCTAAAAATTCTAGAAGTCAAAATACATTAACTTGAGAACCTAGAAAGATCATTTTGCAAATTATTCTGAATCCTGAGTGTTTGCTTGCAGAAATCTTAAATGTAGTCTATATTTTATAAATGTTGAAAACACCCAGGTGTGTTCAAAAGTGAACTTGTGTTCTAGAGTTACTACTTAATCTTAAATATAAGCAAATTAGTTTTAAAAGGTGGAAAGATAAATTGTAGGTGACATTTTATATTCAGGTTTGTGAAGTGAGTATAGATAGTAGTATTTAATTTTAGACTGCTTCCTGTCTACACATTCACTCTTACTTGAGCATAGATACATTTAACATCTGTGACAAGCTAAATACAGCTTTAGATAAGCTAAAGCCTAAACATGTCAGGAATCTCAGAATAGGAAACAAGTTACTGTGACTGAGCCAGGCAGTTGCGAGGATTGTCTTCACCAATCTCCTCTGTTCTTCTGCCTTTGTAATGGCCCTTTTATGCTGGTTCATAATTTATATACCGTATTACTTAAGGCTTAACCATCTTTTGACCTAGTTATTTTTGAGCAAAAGAAGGGGGTCCTTACATGAATGGACATTAAAGGAATTTAACATTGTAGCAGGAGAAGCATGAATGAAAAGCTTAGTGGAAGAATGATGAGGTCAGAGAAGAGACAGAGAAGGAATAGTTGAATAATAGTTGAAGTCCATCTTTTCTGCCATTCGTGACACACTGAAGAAAAAATGGATTGGTTTCTGAATAGTTCTGTTTTTATAAAAGGGACTGTTCTGTGACAGTTTTTCACACAGTTTATTTCTTGCAAACTGAACTTGATTTAAAAAAAGATGGAAAACCACCTTCTCCAATAAATATGAAGAATTAATTATGTCACCCACTGCTATTTGTACACAGTTGCAAATTATTAATTTAAGAGAGATAATATGTTCAGTCTTTAGGGTTTGTGTTGCATGAGCATGTTTAACTCAGTGGTGCCATCACTGAATATTTCAGAGGCATTCTGGTTATTAAAATTAATGGAAGAACTTGCAAAGATTGTCTAGGCCATTAGTCTGGTAGGCAGCATCTCTCCATGGCTAATATATTATAAAGATATATGTCTGATCTGTCTATATGTTGCAAGTTTCTACTCTAGCAAACATATTGAGAGAGAAGCTTGACCCACCCTCAGTAAAAACACAGAACTTTTATTTCAGGTGAGAGTTCTAATTGTCAATCAACCTTTTGCAGGACAAACATACTTGTCCCTCTTTAAGTTCACTATCTCACTTTAGTCATTATTTGGCCCCCAGTTACCAGAGAATGAATGAGGTCATGATACCAAGATACTAAAAAGCATGGAACAACTATGACTTTGTTTTCTGGAAAAGATCTAGAGGGACATACCTTTTTTTCTGGTGGCACTGTAGCTTGGATTAAACTGTAAGTCATCATTGCTGTCTTTCCCTAATTTTTTCTCAACACTCTCATCTACAAATCTATAAAAGCTAGTACACATACAAACTAAGCAGGCACACCAGGTTTTTAATAGCAAACAATCTATTTACATTATTAAATGTGTGTGTGGACAAAAAGCTAACTGTAAATCACAGAACTTGAATAAAGGGACAAGTTCAAAATAGCGCTTGGCACAATAGCTAGTAGTTGAAAAAAAAAACAAAACCACAAAACCACACACACAGAAAGCAGACCTACCTCTCTCTCTCAACACATCATTGTCTGTAGCCTCTCCTTTAAAATATTAATATTACCTTTTACAGCTACTGCACAGGTTTGAGTAGATGATGATGAGGGGGTGTCCATGGACAGCTCATGTATTCCTTTCTTGTGAATCCTGATGTCCAGTTTCAGCTCAAGTGGCATTATGTTTCCTGAGCTGGCTTTTGATTTTCTTTGCATTTCAGTGTTGGTTTGGTTTGCTGCCTGCTTTGGGATTTATTTGCATTTTCTTAATATTGTGCCTGGATATCCTACACTGTTGATTTTTCATAAATAATTTTTCAGCTAAATTCCCTAGTGTATGAATACTTGGGCAATAAATAGAGATAGCAACTTCAAAGCAGAGATTTTAATTGTAAATGAATACACAAAATTGATTATCTCAAGGGGTTAGTGATACAGTACTTTAATGTTGTGCTCCCATTATTTTACCACCTCAGATCTGATTCACTTCTTGGAAGTGCCTATCTCAATTGTAAATAAAAGTTGCCTAGGGCAAGTAGCCCACAAATGTAAGCATTTCAGTTGCACACCTAACATTATATGGATGAAATCCAGGATCCAGGCCTCAGAGTTTGTCTCATAGGTCAGAATAACATCTCATCTTCAGATGAGAGTTATGTTGTCTTTACGTAATCTTGTACCTCTTCCCTCTGTAAACCATGGATCAATTACTATGGGGCTAATGTGTCAGTTCAAGACGTTATGATTAATTTGTCTTGGCTCTTGTCCCCGTCTGGGGTAAATGAATTCATACTACGAGGTTTGAATGATTAGCAAAATTCACTATCAGGAATAACTGAAAATTGGTTAATTCTTTTCATAGCTGCTGACTTGAGGTGGTTAGAATTAATAGACCTATGTCCTGTTAACTCTTTGAATAGGTATGGGAGTAGACATATTGTTATCAGGTTCAAGAGGAAAGATTTCATCTCAATGTCTCTTCTAATTTTCTAAATTCAAATTAACTGAACTATCAGTTGAGATTTTCCAGAAAAAAAAAAAAAGTGTAAATAAATTCTAAATGGGTTTACTAAGCATTCATTCCAATGTATAGTCCTGATTCTTAACCTTAATGCATTAAATAGATAACAGTCCTGGTCCTGCAAGACATTTATACTTTTAACGTTGATGAAATAATTAGAATATCAGACATGCTGGGAAGTTAACTCACTACATAAAGGCTTCTTCAGCTCCCATCGATGCAAAACAGTGCTATCTAATCATGATTCCATCTAAAAAAAAAAAAAAAAAAAAAAAACCACCACAAAAACAACAAACTAATTAAATTACTAACATATTTATTACAGTAACTGCAGCGTTAGAGTGTAATGAATGGAATCTGTACCACATGTACCTACGAAAGTCTGTGACCAAGGAAAAAGATTTGGTCTGTCTAGATAAAAATGAACTATTCACCATTAGGAAGTGGAAAAGTATTTAAAGGAGTCCTTGGTTAGTCTTTAGATTTGATTTCTAAGCCTGCCTGTAGGATATTAATCTAACTAACTACAACAAGCAATGTTATTGCCGTTTGATATTACATCACTAGAAGTCTACAATGAAATCATGGAGGATTTAATTGAATGGAATCATGGAAGATCCTACATAACAATAAGACAGATTTACCCATATTAATATAAGTATTGAAAATTCTGCAGGTTTATACAAACAGCTGACATCATTGCATAGTAACTTTAAGGTTGGCAAGAATAAGGACACATTCACACTTTGGGAGTTCTGAATTTGCCATTAATAAACAGCAATTAGTCATCCTTTGATGAAACCAACATAAAACTCAAATGCGTAAAGATTTCCTGAGTCACACACCACAGCTGCTGTCACAAACACATCAGGCCTAGCATGCTATAATCATAAAGCTTACAAAAGCTTTAAAAAGAAATGTTCACGTCAAAATTTGAGATATCTTCATCATCATAATGTTTAAGTAATATTATATTATTACAGAAAAGAATCTTCAGGAAAGTTTGCAGAGCCTTAATTGTATATTCCTTATTTTAATAAAACATTTTGCTGCTGCTGTGTTTCTTCATTAACAAACCTCTGTTTACCTTTTTTTTTTTTTTTCTCAACATTTATTTTCTCCTCTCTTCTGATGTTACTTTAACCAGGAGAAGAACTTAGTAAAGGCAGACTCTGTCAACAAAAATATTAATTCTTAACTGTTTATAAGTGTCCAGTCATCCTGGAGTGGTAGGGTTCAGTTTAAGGCATCTAAAATTAGTGGCCTGCACACAGGTGACTAAATGAGCAGCAGGTAGCTCTGGATATTATCTGTCCAAATCTTGGGCACAGTTCATTTGTTTAAATGATGTATCTCATACCAGTTGAGATGTCCTTTTGCTGTAGATGTCCCTGGGTGACTCTCTGGAGGGGCACAAGTCTACCAGTTTGCTTATTGTATTGGCACCCCCATGTGAGATATCTTGGAAAATCTGAAATAACATCAAATACCCATGTTAATGTGCCTGATTTCAGTTCGGGGTGAATCAGTCTCCATTGTGTCTTAATAGGCACAGCCACTGATTGAACAAGAGGCTCAGTGCTTGATCCAGTTTTCTCTGAAATAGATATCTAAATTCAGGTGCCTAAACGTAGGCATTTATTGTCCGTCTTAAACACCACGAAGTACATGACACACCTTGACAGACTAGTTTGTATGACAGGGAACCTGTGGGAGACCACTACCCTTCTAGAGGGACAGCTAAAGGTCAGGTGGGTTATGCTTGACAACAGAATCTGGGCATCTTACATGAGCTCTAGAAATCAAATGAGAGTCTTAGATTGAACCCAAGCTTGCTTTATCCCCTCATCTTCATTTTTCTTTTTTCTGCTTTTTCTGTTCTCTCTATAGCTGTTCTAGATACTGCCACAAAAGACAATAAAAAACGTTTCCATAAATACATAGGCAACAAAAGGAGAAACACAGCATCATAGAATAGTTTGGGTTCTAAGGGACCTTTCAAGGTCATATAGTCCATGCCCTCTGCAATTAGCAGGGACATCTTCAACTAGATCAGGTTACTCAGAGCCCAGTCTGGTCCCCAGTCTGAGAGTTCAACTGCTCTCCCTCCTGGGAGAGCTGTTCACTACACAATTCTTTCAGAGCTTAGAGAAGAGAGATCTGTACTGTAACATTGGCTGATTCAAGAAAATCAAACTACTATCATGATACGTGCACAGTTGTAAACATCTAATGTAGGTTGTGAAGCAAAACCAGACCTGCCGGAGTCCTTTGAGGGGTTTTATGTGTTAATTTGCCATGTCAGTAAGCACTTGCTTTGTCCAGAGTTTGAGTAGATAAGAAACACCAAAGGGAATCCCTAGCCACAGTTTGCACAGTGCTATCCTGGCACTCAAGACCAGCTGCTGAGACGGCTTCTCATTTGATTTAGCAAAGTGAATATAACAACACTGTAGTGGTTTTATATGTTAAAAATGCAATCACATGCAATGAAAAACTACAAATTTAGTGTCCTGAAAAAAATGAAATTGTGCACAACATAATTTGCTCAGGTTATTTCTAAACAGCAATATAGTTGGAATTCATTCGATTCATTGCAAATGAGTGCACAAATTTCAAGATAAGTTATTCTCCAAAAAACTAAGTCCTGATTAGTGTTATCCTTTAGGTAGTGAGGTAGAAGGTGGAAAAAACACATACCTGCATGTCTTATAGCTTCTGGGTTACTGGAAGATATCTTTGCAGATTTTACTGTAAAAAAGAGTTTATTGAAATAGCTAGTGTATGTTAACACAAAGAAAATGCCCAGTATCTTTTCTCAAATGTCGTTGGTTCAGTAAAGGAGAAAAAACTGTTATAGTCATTTGAAAGTATGTGTTGGATCCTGAAATAATCCTGCCACTGAAATAAAATATTTCTAATTACTTGGATACATAGTTTAATCTCTCTAGTTCACATTTTTATTTGTAAAATTAAGATAGCAATAAATTGCTTTCTTTAGTGGGAATAGTATAAGGATTGGATAGTTTATATAGATATACAGTATTTGATTATATAGAATTCTGTGTAAGTGGCAAGTAATATGAATATTTCTTAAAACAGCAACATGTTTATATTTATGTATTGTCTTCTGTATCTTCAAATAAACAGAAAAGCATTGTGTATGGAAAACATGTAGAACATAATTTCATAACCAAAGTTAAAGCCAACAAGAAAACAAGTGCCATAAATTATGGCAGAAATAAGTGAGTATGCTAAATGGAATATAATTAGCTTTGACTTATTTTATCCATACATATTATCCTTGACAAGACAAGCTGATTGTACAAGCTGTGGTTTGAGACCTGTTTTCTTTGTCAGGAAGCTGTGTTTCATTTTGGAGAAATCAGCTGAAACTAACTTCAGCATTAAGCCAAAAATCTGTGTATTGAAATAGACTTCTTCTGGAATGGGTTTGTCAAACCATACAGCAATGTCAAAACTCTTCCAATCACATCCATTGTAAAACTCCTAATGACTTCAACAGGTGCAAAATTCTTGAATAACATGAAGCACAAGTGAAAAAGCTGCTCTATCAAATTGTTGTGTGACAGGTTTCTTTTTGTACAATAATTTCTGCTCTAGCATCTCCAAAATTAATATAATTAGTTTCTCATAAGGCTCTGTGTTAATAATCTCCTGTAACATGCTCTCTAATGCTGAAGACAAACAAAATACACTACAGTAGTGTGTGTCTCTAAAGGAGGCTAGTGCCAGCCTATTTAGGGCTTTACAGAAAGTCATCTCTACCTTGAATGATGTCTTGAAAGATCAGGAAGCTGTTAAAGCTGTTAAAGATACTGAAGTACAGGGGTCATCCTCTTGTATCAGTTGAATGAGCAGAAAGCTGTGTGCTACATCATCAAAAAACTCTGAACAGCCTTCCTGTTCAGGAGACACAGGTACAGGCTGTTTTACAGCAGATTAACCTGAAGTTAGTGATGGCATGGAAAACTGTAACTGCATGCTTCAGAAAGGGAAACGTCACCATGCAAACCAACTTACCACAGCCACCTGAAGGTCAGAGCTGATGGATCCAGAAAAACTCTGAACTGTCAAGACACCCAAAGCAATTGTATTTACCTACTATCTCCCTCTGATAACTGTAATATCAATCACAGCTCCCATCCATCTGTCCTGTACAATCAAGTACTACTACTACTACTACTAATAATAATAATGAATTTGAATATTTCCAGGGAGACAAAGATAGCTGACATTCAGCGTACTATCTCCGGTGAGAAAGCAAGCATAATATTGCTGCTTCAGAGAAAAGAATATGTAAAATTGTGCATTATAGCGATGCAAGTGATATCACAACCACAGAAAAGTCTCAGGCTTTCTTATTTGTGTATTTTTTATTTATACATAGGCATACAGACAAACACAGACACTCACAAAAGTACTTGGCAGCTGCTTTAAACAGATGGAGTCCTATAGATCTCCAGGGGAAGAGCCTGTGGAAACATAGGCAAGATACATTTTACCATCCTTAAAATACTCTGTGAAAGTAAGAAACTACTGAAGAGAACTCTTACCCACATGTCCAAACTGAGTCATAGCTCCCATATAATCCACAAGTACCTTAGGGTCAGATAAAGACAAGCATGATCTTTTAACATGTGGTCAGCTGCATAACCAAAAATGTTACTGCAGATTCTGGGCAACAACTACATCAGAAAACTGATATTCTGGAAACTGAAGGCATCAGATTATTTTCGAAAGCCGATTTTACAAGCAGTATTCTTAAAACGTTGCATGATGGAAGAGATTTTTACTTATAAAAGGAAACAAAGCTCACCTATGCTCAATTTTATACTAATCCAAGAGAAAACAAACAAACAAACAAACAAACAAACAAACAAACAAACAAACCAGTACCTTCAAGAAGGACTGATCCTCAGGCAAAACGAAATCATAGTGGGAAACACTGACATTGCTGACTTTTAATATACATTTAATTCTCTCCATTGTCTCAAAAGTTCTATTTCTGAGCTTTTGTTTTGCAACTGTATCTCTGTGAATCCAAAGTAAAGTGGCTTTCAAGTTCAAGGAAACCACCAATATGGATTATAACATCTACACAGAAATGCACATTTGCATAACAACGTATCTATCTTGCTATAGTCCTAGTTAAGAATTTTTTTTTTTCTTGGAAGGTGGTTCAGAAAGTTATGCTGTCGAAATATAATGAGAGTTGGATTCCTTTTTTCAAGTTTAGTAACTGAATGCAAACAGATTTCAGAGGAATTTCCTAATTGCACAAAAGTCAGCAGCGTCATGGAAAGACAATCCATATTAGATATATAGATCATAGCTTCTAGAAAAGTAACTAATGGTACGGTAAATGTCTTCAGGCTGTCAGTAAATGTACCTTGGAGGATTCTGAAGGGATCTAAAAGGTTTTAAAGATTGGGTATCATAATTTAGGTAGGATTATTTGTCCCCTTTGTCATTTAAAAAGTGCTATTTATCCAAGCCTATTTGTCTACTTTATATAAACCCTTCTTCCAGATTTCTCTGAAAAAAACTGCATTAGGTAGATAAGTCAGGAAGAACTCTGTTTTGTTATGTTTTGTTCACCTTACTCCATTCTTTGAATTGTTTCAAGTGATCTCATCAAATATTTAATTCTGTGTCTCATTTCCACCACTTAAGTGCTTTATGATTAGTCTTTAAACATTTAGAATTTGGTTCAGTTACTTGCCCAGAAATCTATAGTGCCACCTAAGACACCTGAGGATATCCAGAGTCTCCACATAGAAATGGCAAATAAAGCACATGGTTTACAGGAGGAGACCAATTCCCTCTGGAGCCCTAGTTGAGGGTTGAGCACGATACTACTATACCATATGTATAGATGTGGGCACCTGATTCAAGTGCAGAGGGTATATCAGACATACCCACTTCCTTTCACATTCTTTGCTCTGGGTCCTGGTTGGACATACAGATTTAATTTCTGTGTCTGCCTACAAAAAATTCTTGCATGACCTTAATAGAAGTCCTTTCTTCCAATTCTTCTTTAATTTCTCATTAATTCAGCAGAGGCAAACAGTATTTTTTCATCATCTGCCTTGTATGGACACACCCCAAAAGCATTTAGAAGTGAACTCTCCATACATATTTCAGTGGAAGTTTAAGTGTCCTACAAGAAACTAAGCACCCTGAATCAGTACTTAGCGCAGCTCTGACATTAATCTAAGGAGCTGTATATGAGCACCAACAGTCCTGTCAATGTATCCTGCACATGTACTGTATTGTATAATGGTCACAAAAGCAAAAAGACCTTCTTAGTTCATCCACTCTTCTGCTCTTTCCTTTCCCAGAAATCCATCTTTTTGGATCCAGGCCAGTGCATTTACACAGTGCTCATGATCTTGACCAGGGACAGTATACACAAATAAAATATAAATATAAATAAAATATAAATCATGCTAAAAAGGCTAAATTCTAGCCAAAATTTCACAGGTTTATGAAGCTAAAAGAAGACACAAGAAAGTTATGAGCCTAGCAGAAAGCAAAGTGAATACAGTCTTACTCTTGAAAGAGATCTTTTAGCCTCTTAACAGAGAGCAACATATTTTTTTATAAGGGGTGCAGTTGGCTAAGTGGCTATGGAAAACATTGCTTGCTGCTGCCAGGCACAGCAACTGTCTGCAGTTTGGCCCAGCTGGACCTCACACACTCTATTCCAAACTAGCTACCTAGCTCATTGTCTGAGGTAAGCAGGACGCATTACTCCCCGGAGTGCCCAGTCTACTTAACAGTTCCAACATTGTGAGCCCACATGACTTGTATAGGCTATATGCTTAAGTCTCTAAAGAAAAGATGCATGATTTTTTCTTCCCTTATATGGTCTCCTTGAACCCTATGGCTTTCTATCTGATTGTGCGCCGTGCATGTGCTGTGCCTTAAACAACAATCTAGACAGTGCTTTTGTCTTCCCAGCCTTCCAGTGTTGAGTGGGAATATATTAAAGAATGCATTTGCAATATGTTTAAAACCTGATTTCAAAAAAACAATCTAATTAGCTATCTCTCTGCTAACAAAACACAAACACTTAAAAGCAAGGACATGAATAGATGCCATCACAAACTGTCCACCTCTACCTCAGAAATTAATGCATATCTCTCATTAAGTGTAATGAAACGCATATTTCATTATAATACACTGACCTTAACACTGACCCACAGAAAGATGGGTATTATTAGATGGGGGTTTTTGTTATCTTGATTTCAGTGGCAGAATATTTTCTTTAAAGAAAAGCTGTTACATGGACAACACTAGCAGCTAATTATCTATTGATAGCAAAATGCCATGGCAAGATACTTGTGATACATTAAGAAACTGTGTATATCCTCAAGCAAGGGCAGAAGAATGGTTCTAGTTCACCCAAGATTTACGGTTGAATTCTGCCTACTGGCTTTAATTGTCTCACATAGATGCTACAATCAATACTTGAAATGACCTTGCCTGGTCCTCGCAAGATGACTCTGATTACCTAAATGATCTGCCTATTGTTCCTACACTCAGAACATAGTCTAAAGAAATAAATTAAAAGAGTAGGAAGCCTTGCAGAGTGAATCAGAGTAGGATCATCTATTTTGCCTTGTAATCAAACTCTTCCCGGCCAAGCCCTTTGTGCAGTTGCACCAGCAGGTCTGCTGAAGAGATGAGCCTTCACTGACCCTGATAGCTGTGAGTGAGCACAAGGGTTCCTGGCTGCAGGCAGGTCACCAAAAACTGCCTTCCATAGAGTACCTGGGGAGTTCGCTGCAAGCTCTCTCCTCCACCTTTGGGAAAAGGCTTGGAACCAGTTTCACTTTAAAATGTTACCACTTCCCACTTTTGCAAGTGATGACTGGAGCTCTGAGAGGTCTAGCTCAGTACAGTCAGGTAAGACGTGTTAAGACACTTCTGAAAGTCCTGGGCACCTCTGCAGGGTAAGCAATGTTAGCATGGGTAAGAAATCAGGTGTTTACAGGACTCAAACATGTATTTTGACAAACAGTCTGTGTAGTCACACTTTTGTTCGTTTTTCATAAAGGCTATGCTGTATTTACTGCAGAGCTGCTGGTAAACATATAATATTTTACATATGTATTTCACTTTGGTTTACAGTTGAAGTGTTGTTTTGCAATAAACTGTCTCTGCTGTTGGTAAGAGCAATACAAGAGTACTGAAGCTGGTAGAAATACCTGTAGCTTAACTAAATTTGTGAATTTGCCTCTTTATTTTCATAGAAAACCAGGTCAAACTTGTTTGTTTATTCTTGAGGCAGCACCAATTTTAGATTATTCCTAACTATTCTTTTATTTGCTCGTAATTGCTTGGGATTTCAAAATGTATGACAGCTGCTGGCCTCACTGTTTTCCCTAGTAACAAAGAGGAGATATTAAATATTGTGTTTGTTTGTGTATCTGGCATTTTAGAAGGTAGAGAGTTTCCTTTTATTTATTGTTTTATTTAGATAAACAAAATAAAACTTGACATACATCTTTGCTTTTTTCTTTATTCTTTTATTTAGACAGATAAAATAAAAGCTGACATATGTTTTGGTTTATCAGTATTATAAATATTACCCATGTTCTGGCAGCACTTGAAGTTGCCACAATGATATGAAAGCACTCCAGCCCTAGCTGCTGTATAATATACTGAAATACACTCCCTACTGCCAGAAGACTCCTATGACCTAAAGACAGAAGGAAACAAGGAAAGATTAGGCAGAGACATTTTGTGTTGCTTAGATATTGTTGCCTCATTTCAACATGCACTCTATATATGCAGGACAGAGTATAGTTGAAATATCTTCATCTTTGCACTCTTATTTGCTTCCTAGTTTTCATTTTCATGCCAAGTTATCTGTAGCAGAATGTGTCAAGGAGGGGTGGAAAAATGTGGGTGTGAGTTATTAATACTCTATGCGAGTAGGACAGTACTAGGGGAGTGAGAGGGAGGAAGGGATAGAGTGTGAAGAGCAGAGACTTGAGACGAACAAGGGGGTCATTTGGCTGAAGTACTGTTTGATAAGCAACAGCACATGGTTCCATGACAGCATGAAAATGTAAGACAGACATCTCCCTGGATGTACTAAAACTGTTCCTAACACTGTGCAGAGTGTCAAATCCATTGTCCACCACCAGCTTTTATCTTCCTCTCTCCAGTGTTGGTGAGGCACATTCTGCATCTCTTCTCTCACTCTTTCCCAGACTTCACTTTTAGCTAACTTTGTGTTTGGACTGTTTCTAATATATTCATTTTTAATGCTCCTCTGTATTAAAAGTCTCTTCATACATGGCTTCTGTCCTCTTTTTTTTTTTTTTTTTCCATCATTTCAACCCCATTTCTTCACAATTCTCATTTAATTCGTGACAGTGCTTGCTTTTGTTGGTTCATCATTTCTAAACTTTAATACCTAAACCCTGCTTCTGATCTTATGTCCACATGTATCACATGTCCACAAACCTAGACAAGGAAGGTTGTAGTTAATCTGTTCTTTATCTTCCTACTAATTTAACTGTTACCTCTGACAAAAATTTGGAATTTGTTCTTGTAAATTCAAAAGAATATGACAAAATCACCATACTTAAATAAAATGACAATTCTCTCTCTTTGATCCTGGTTCAGCAAAGTCCTTGCACCATACCTAACATTTAGCCTGAGCAGAAATTTCATTAAAATCAAGCACGTGCTTAAGGCCCTAAAATAAGCTCTCCTGGCAACAGACATCTGTAACTAGTTAGAAACATTTAACCATCCATAACTATCTTTCTGCACTGTGCTTCTGCTTCTATTGCTGCATTATCAATCTTCATTCCTGTCTCTTTGTGCCTGGACAGAAATTGCTTTGGTTCTTGAAAATCTAACTCACTCAAATTTATTCTTATTCCCTTCCCTTCCCTTCCTCCTTTCTGAGCATGTAGAAATCTTTCGTTTCTATCAGCAAACCTCATTGAAAAGCAAACCAAACACACATCCTCTGTGTGTCACAGTGACTTTGAGCCCTCTTTCCTCTGTCTTCTGTAACTTTTTACCCTGGAAATTCCACATGCCCTTGTGGGAAATGTGCATAGTGCATGATTTTCACCTTTTCAGTTTCAGGTTATTAAGCAAGTTATTCTGTGGGTCTCATTAATGGCTTCAACGTCTGAAATACAGGCTTTCAAACCATGACAAGCTTTTGAAAATACTGGTTTGCAATTGTTTTTTAACTTCTTTTTTTTTTTTTCTTGGATTGCTTCCTATTGTAATCAGCAATCTTCTCAGATATAGTAAACCCCCTCCAGTAATAATTTCTCCTTACCACTGCAAATTTTTCCTATAAAGCTTCAAGCTTTAATTTCCTTTTGGTTTTTGGTTTTGTTTTGGTTTATTGTTGTTGTGTTGTTTTGTTTTGAGGTTTTCTAGATACCTCAGTAAACTGTCTTCCATACCTAGTATCCCATGTCTGTCTCCAAAGAGGATTACTAGCAACGGCAACTCAGGTTTTTTTTGGTCTGCATGAATTCTCTAAAATGTGTTTATAGTAAAGCTACAGATGAATTTTCAACTACCTCTTATATTTTAATCCTTCCCTCCTATTCTATCACTATCCACATCCAAATATATTTTAGTGACACATTTGAATTTCAGGGCAGATGTTGTTAACCAGGGGATGAGTTTTGCTGAGATCTACCAGGTGACTGATGAGGTAGATTTCTTGACAAACAGGATCAGGGTGTAGGACATGGAGTCAGTGGTTGGATCTGAAGCCAGTAGTTCAGCTCCATGGCTTTGGTTGCAAGTCAGCAGAAAGTTTCCCTTCTACAAGTTTCCACCTTGGCCAACTTCGATGCACACATGGTGAGATGGTGCCATGGGAGTGTTAGATGTTTGTGTTAATGTAGGTGTAATAAGCCTATTCAAACAAGTATTTAAGAAGAAAGCAAGAATGTAGTTCTATCATAGGAATTTGTTTAATATTTTTTTTTAGTCACTTCCGCTCAGATCCTTGAACATATTTGTCATCCTAAATTTCAATTAAAATCAGGTAAATCGCTTGATGAAATAAATGTCTGTTACACCCATAAATACCAGTTAATTTTGGAGTTTTGATCTTTTGGAGGCCTTTTTACTGGCCTCCATAGAGGTCAATGAAACTAATGAAAAAATTAACATCAATTATTTCAAGTCAGGCCTGAAACGGAGAACCTCAGATTTCCCGGTTTCATGGTATCAGAACTAAATGAATCCCTTTCATCTAAATATAGCTCTCCCTCCACCATCTTCATATGTAAAATTCAGAAGCTTAACTCCACCACTGGTATCAGTGAGATGCTTTTCCCAAGCGACTTTCAGAAAAAGCCATCAGAAATTGTTGCTAAATGTCATTTTCAATATCAGCATTGCAGCTTCTGTCCACTGCAGATTAAAAGTATCTTTCAAGCACCACTTTGAATTAAGTAAATCACAGTAGCATTCCAGCTGCCCCATAATCTCTACTGCAAGACTTTCCTGGCATATTTAGACTACAAATGTATTTCTATCTGCACCATGGAAGTCAGGAGACTCTGAAACGTCTTTACTATAACAAGACTCCCGAGGAGAATGAAAGCTTTTAATTTTTAGCAATCCTTTTACAGAGTATAGTATTGCTGTGGCAGGGATATTTTCCTTTTAGGGCTATACAAATCCAAGTTGGTAATAAAACAATCTTTTATTCTTAATATTAAATATTCACTATTATTCAGTTTTATTTAAAAATCTCTTCTCTGTGGAATATGTTGTTTGAAATGTCTAAAGTGATAATTTTTATAATTAATACCATTATGGTATTTCAGTTTATATATTAATGAAGAAAGAGTTAGTGATTAGCAACTATATCTCTTAAATATTAGAAACCAGGAAGTGCTTATGCTGAATGTAGCATGTTCCATATCTATTGGGTTTTTCTCATTTACAACTCTGTAAAACAATATATACCGCCTCTTTAGTACCTTTATTGCACAGAGTTTGGCAATGCAGATGCTCTATTTAAAGTACAAAGTAGGCACTGCTGGGAGGACATAACACGTGAACAAAAAAAGATCAAGTGTTATAGCCAGGATTCATGCCTCCAGCTTCAGGCAGTCACTGTTACCGTTCTATATCGTAAATGTAGAGAGAGAAGCAACTCACGAAAGATTCATGCCTTTGGCAGTCTAAGTCACCCTTTGCAGGTGACTAACTTGCACCATGGGGCAGTTTCATACAGATATTTAATCATTTAAGCCCATAACCTAACAGGCATTTAAGCTCTTACCTTCCATTGCAATAAATTCAACAAGGGCACCTTGGTCTGTCTGCCCGTGTCCAGTGAGACTTTCAAAAGCAACCAGGTACCTTGGATAGGATTCAACCCATCTAACTTCAGGTGTCTCTGATATAAGTATCTATAGCTGACCTGAACATACAGATTCTGATTACAACAAATTGACGAAAATAATCAACAAACTCAGTGAAGATTACAGTGTTGTTCCTCTGATCAGATGTAGATGCTTGATCTACAGTGAGCTGTAGGCACCTAGAGCAGTGACACATGAAAGTCAGCAGAGCTGAACCCATATCCATAATTTGAATCAAAGTTCACATGGAATTTACCTTCCAGTTAGCCAAGACACTGCTAGATGCATCTTTAAGCATCTGAATACCATTAAGAAATTGGTCCTCACAGCCCAGTTAGGCTAAAGAGGAAAACCTCCTCCATTTCAATGGAAATTGGGTCAGATTCTGAAGGCAGCTTACAGTGAATCGTTACAAGTATCAGCCATTCTGTACTGTTATGCCCAAAGTAAGCCTGGTCATACGAGCATGCAGAGAGGCAATGTTTAAGGCAAAATTAAGCTGCATTTGCCTCTCAGCCTTCTCAAATGTGAGATATAGTAAAGTAAATCCTTATTTGGTCTTACTCCTGTTTCTAGACAGGAGTGACTTTATGGCTACCTAGCAGCATTCTCATTAATGCAGGGCAGAGTTTCCATGTATTACTTGTCTTCTGCATCAATTTTTCATTTGCAGTTTATTCACAGAACTCTTTACCTGTGCCCTTGAAGAGTCATCTTCTTCAAATGACTGAACTGATTGCATTACACAAAGTACACCAGTAAAATATTTTTGGGAAGTAAAACAAGATTTTACTCTTTTCAAACTGTTCCTAATGTTCATAATATTGGATTCATCACTGTGTAGAAATGCAGCATGCTAGCAGCATGATTATGGCACTGGGTATCCCTTTGAAAAAATCTACATTATGCAACATGAGATTGGCTAATTGTGGACAAAATAAGGCTAGAAATGAAGTGCCCATTTTTAGTAGAAGTTAATTAACTAACACCTGCATTGGGTATAGTATATATTCTCTATCATTCTTTATAGTAAAATTAGCTGTCTTTCTCAAAGATGTGCAGTGCCTAGATCAGAAGTTGCAGCCTTGATGTATCTATTACTTGGTGAAATTATGTCTTTCATTACAAGTCAGGATGTCTGACTACTGTGGTCCTTTCTGCCTTTAATGTCTGAAGCTTTTTTCTCTTCTTGACCTTGAACCAAAGCCCAACAAATTCAGTGGGAAACTATCCTGTGGTTTCAAAGGACATGTCCCTGCAAACTGGCTATAAAGTGCAAACTCACTTTTCAGGACTCCTGATGGCTGGGACAAAAAAATAGGGTTTCTTTTACCCTTGGAAATGGGATTTGCTTAGTGGAACAGAGGCTTTTTTTATCTGCATATGCATTAATTTTACACAGACAGCTTTCAGGATTGCTGCCTGTTACAGAGTATTACAGCACTATGTAGGTTGTTCAGTGAAAAGTTTAAATTAACATAACAGAAGGAAAATTGATTTCTGGATATTATTTTAGTGTTGTATTCTCAAAGTTAAATGAATAAGGGTGTATTGTATATAATCATGTATGTGGATAAATTTCTTGTCATCCTCAGCCCAGAAGTCATCTTACTGTAGATATGAAGACTGGCTTAGGAAAGCAAGGAGGATTTGGCCTTTAAATTACTTCGGGCTTATTATCTTGAGGAGGAAACATAGAATGTAGTTAATTATAGCTGTTTCTCATTATGTTACTCATTAATAAATAACTCTTTCTCATGCTCAGATGGCTATCTTGCTGAGAAAGGTATGTACTCTATTTACATCTAAATTATGATGTTGAATCATTTCAGTGGGCTGCGTATGTCATTCCTCACATTTTAGTCACCATGTGACCTCCCTAGGGCTCTCAGGTTGGTACATTCAAGATTAATGAGACACTGGCTCTCTATTAGGAAGCTATTTAAGAATATGCATTTAATTATTGTGAATTACTACAGGAATTAATATAATCTGACCTTTTTATCAATACAAGTTAACTAAGTCATGTCTGGTTTACCTCAGCATAAGGTACTCAAACACAATATTTTTATGGACATTGTTCAGGTAATGACACTAAGTCAAACCCAAAACAGAAAGGGCCGAAGTTTCTAACAATGGTCTTCTGCTTTGGGGAGCACTATCTGCACACACATTTGTGCATTTGGACCTGAGTTAAAAGTAGTAGACAACAGAAACAAGTGCATAAGCCTATGCTTGTTGTTCACTTTGTATGCACAGCAGTTGCCCAAACAAACTGGCGTGTTCAAAAGTATCCTTGCAAGTGCTGAGAAAACACATGTGGTTTTACTGGGTACCCTTCAGAGTTCCCATAGGTAGCTTTGTGTTTTCTCTGAATAGAAATGACTATATTCAGCTCGCATACGATCAAATTAAGTGATACTATGAGAGGGCTCTCATTAATTTTAATAAGATTAATTTCTGAGTAACATGCAGTTCCATGAGTATGACGGTGACCATACCTGGTCCAAAGATACTGCTGTAGGCTGCTCCACTGTATCACTGCATATTAGATTTTCTGACTTACATGACCTGGGTTTGTGTTTTATATTATTTTTATTTTATGCTAGGAGCTTTTCAGATGAAATAGTACCAGGGGGAATATTTTTACTTTCTCTGGAGATTCAAAGGAATTTGATTTCTAGTTCTTCCATCACTTCTTAGTGTGACAGAGATAATGCTTGCATTTTACAGACAGTCCTAGGACAGACAGTATTTGGGGTATGCAATGTTTTAATTCCGTCTTCGTCTTGCTCTTGCTCCTACTGCCATTCATGGCAATGTTCCTCTTTGTATTAATTTGTTGTGAGTTGGCAGTGGGAGAGGCAGGGGGGGATCTTAACTGACATCTGGTGAGGCTGTATTTCCAAAGATAAAACAGCTTTGCTGTTGTCCATGGGGAACATCTTGACACTACACATCAAAGCTGATGTAATTTCCATGTTCCATTAACATTTTTCTTTAACTGTTAAGAAGTAAAACACAGTTATGTGACTAGCATGAAGGCAATGCCATAAAGTTCTCTGTGACATCATGCTTTACATCACAGGCAATGCCTACCTGACCAGAGGCACTGCATGTACAGCTCTAATAATAGAACAAGATTTGATACTCAGCCAAAAGAATACCAACAGATAAGTCTTATATGTGTTTTTTTTCCAAGCCATCTTTTAGCCTGAGGAGTTCTGCAAAACTGTGCCCCTAAAGGCAAGGAACCAATAGGGCTGTAAACAAGAAACCTGAAGGGATACAGAAATTTGAATAAAACCACATTAGATTATGCCTAGGTATCTGCATTTCACTCACTTAAATATCATCTAATATGCTGCTAATCCTATATCTATTGTCTAGTTATCACATGGTTTTGTTTCTTGGGTATACTTTCTTTACTGTCTGCATGGAACATTCTCACTTTCCTTATACTTAACCCCCAGACTTACTTCTCTTACTAAATTCAAACCAGCTCTAGGTCTAGTCTCAAAGAAATAAGGTCATAGTATAAGCAAAATGAATGCAGCCGAGTTACAAGCATGTCCCACATATCACCTGTAAGCATATCTTACTTGCCACCATACAAATCAGATTTCTCACTCCAAGCCACTCCACTCTGAACACAGCTGTAGCACTGGTTAAACGACAACTCCAGAAATGGCAGCAACCTACAAGTATGAGGGTCCTTACCCGCAAAACACAGAATTACGGTAATATTATCATGAACAGATAGTAGGGAATTAATTTGCAGTGAATTATAAAGAGCCTAAATAATTTGGTTTTTAACAGTCCTCTTACTTCTGACTCTTCGACTGCATTCAAGGCTGTCAATGCATTGCCTTAGAAGATAGACATACCAAAAATTACAATAATCTAGTCTAAGGAGGTCATGAGAGCATGGATCTAATGAATATAGGCTAACAATTACAGCTTATTTAATTACCTCTGAGATAAAGCAGGAACTGTAATTTTTTTTTTTTTTATAATTGATGTTGCTGACATCTTTGTACCTTTTACATGTATTAGTTGTAAAATCTGCCATGTTAATGTCGAAGTTGATAAAAATGTCACAAAGTAAAGCAAAGATAATGGATCAGGAGAGTCTTTAAATGTCAAATAAGTAGAAAGGTATTGACAGAGAGATACTTCACTACCTTTATGCTACACATGAGTGCTGCAATAAATGTACAACATGTGTGAGAAGGTGAATCAGGAGCTCCTGGTTGGAATACTGTCAAGGTTTTGTTTGGTCAGATTTTCTCAATGTAATTCTAATTTTTATACTTGCCTTAGGACATTATCTTGAAAGCAGATGTATTAGACTAGACACTTGATGGAAGAATCCACGTTATTATGCAGACATCCATGTTAAAATATCGGATAGCTTCAGGCCCCAAACCTGGTAAACTTGTAATTACACGGCAACTATATTGAGGTAAATTGGCTTATTGAAGTTTTATATCTGCCTCACTGGAAATTTGGAAAATAGTCCCTTTAACAATTGGGAAAAAAAAAAAAAAAATCTGGTTCAATAACATTCTTTTTCTCATACAGAACATTGCTTATTCTTTCTCCATGGACTGATCCTGCATCTCTGCAACCAATGACAGTTTTACAGCCAATGAGAGTTTAACCTCACTGTGAATAGGAGAAGGTCCTCTGTGCCCAATAGACCTTGAAATTAACACAACTTCTTTATATTTTTGCCTTTTTTCAACTAATCTCAGTGTGAGCACAGATTGCAAAGAGGTCTTTGCAGTCAGCTCACTCTGTCCCTGCTGGACCTTCAGCAGCAGAGAACAAACACAGCTGAAGATAAGTCCCACACAGACAGGAGAGTTTGTTGTGCACCATTGGTTGGGCAGTTTTTGAGAGTCATGTTTGCCTTTGTCAGTTATTTAGTATCCCTTGCTTCCTCCCATCTTAGGCAATATCTTGGTGGCCAGAGATACGGCCTGTGAGTCCAAAGGACACTATGAGATAGCCTTGCAGACCTCAGCTCTTGGTGCAGTGGGATGTCTGACAGTGGGCTGAGGAGTCAGATGGTTTTTCTCCTAGCACACAGCACTGAGATTACCAAGAAGCAGAATCTCAGAGAGCAACAGCCCTCTTTTTACACCATGGTCCAGGTCTTCTCCCCATAACAGGGATGTCCAGGCACCGGGGAAAAAGGGGATGTTTGATGGAGAGACATAAGACAAAAGTCTAATGCATATATCCCACTAAAGTTGTATAGGTGTATTCATTGTAGAATAAGGGCAATTATGTATGCTTTTTCTGCCTTAATTTAGGCTAAAAACTCTTTGAAAATATCTCTGTCTGCATTAGTTTACCACCAAGTGTTACTACATTTCTTCATGCATATTCTAACTCTATCATTCATGCCCTGTTATAAAAACAACAAATTATGAATATTTATTATTTGTAGCATCATTTGACAGATAATAGCTGAAGTAAATCATCCTGCTGCCTTTTTAACCAAAACACAAAAGGATACAGACAAACATATAATACCCTGTATAAAAATACCCGCTCAAAACCAGACTTGACCATATTTTCTGTTAGTGGAACATAAAAAATAACTTCCTCATGAAATCCTTTCGAAACCACAGCAATAATTTATAATTTTGACTTCATCATACTAATAGCTTGTTTTTCTTACATTTTTACATATTAATTCTAGAAATTTAATTCATTTATGCATACATAAGAGAAAACACAAAGTTTTTCTTGATGCAGTTGATAGCCATTCAGGATTTGTTATTTCACACAAGATTTAGCTGCAGAACTCTCTCCATCTCAACAAAAGAAGAACACTGATTCAGAAATGTGACTGGTGTCACCTACCAAAAAAAAAAAAAAAAAAAAGAAACCACAGCAGTTCAAGAGGGTAGAAGTAATAACTTGTTTTTCTTCTGCTTCTTTGATCTTGGATTACACCAATGCCAACAACCAGTCACAGGAAAGAAAAACCAGGTCATCCCTAAGGGATGCAGCATAAAAAGTGAGAGCATTATGCACTTTCACCCCTTTTAGCAGACTGTTGTGACACAGCAGTTTTCAGAACTCTAAGATAATAATAATAGAAAGAAAACATACAGATTCCTCACCTGCTTTAATAATATCATATAACTGATCTAAGAAGTGACATCTCAAGTATTATTTAGCTGGTTGCAATCTAGCACTTCAAAGTATTTTTCTATGTTCCTGCAGAGCATTGATGACAACATTTTGACACAGGCTGTGGAGAAGCCAACAAGGAGAGGTGTGCTGTTGGACCTTGTACTAACAAAGAAGAACTGGCTGGAGATGTAAAGGTTGGGGGCAGTCTAGGCTGCAGTGACCATGAGAAGGTAGAGTTCAGGATCCTACATTTGGTCAAATGAATCCATTCATATACCTGAATCCAAGGCACAGCTTGGCTTCTGGAAACCTATGGCAACAGAAAAATTATGTTTCAGTATGTTCAACATGCTGTCTCAGTCTACTCAGCTAAGCTTACATGTCCCATGACACAGAAAGTGGCTGAGGAGCAGCAGCTGACCATGGCTGGAGCTAATTTTCTAAATATCTAACACATATCTAAGCTTATAATTAATAAAAATATAAAACTTATGTGTAAAATATCGTGTTGATTACCACTCTTGTAAGTAGTACGAGACTTACTGCATCATGCCTAGCAGCTGAGCTGTTGAGGTGGGTACAGGAGACAAGCAAGGAAGTCAGGAATAGAAAAAGATTTGGAGACAGACACCAAATGGAGAGAAATGCAACCAAACCCTGCCATTTACCACAATCCAAAAGGAGCTGATACCAAACTGTTGCTCTGTAATATGAACACTTTACCCCTGTCTTGCACTTCATCAGCACTGGGAAGTGGAAAGAAGGTTCACAACACATTTGTCAAAAAGCTGTTCTATTTGTGAATTCCACTGTTGTTACCTTGATTTCATACACCAAGACATGTGTTGTCATCTTTATCTTACTCAACATTTTGGACACTTATCACACCTGCTCTTTGCTTTTAGCCTAGTAAGCCTCATCCTAAGCAAGATACCTAAACCAGACAGATCACCT